>NW_027459766.1:0-99134 GCF_025594145.1 Primulina tabacum | reverse complement strand
GGTTTGAAAAAAATTTTACAATGTTATGTCTATATGTACAATGATACCGAGAATGGTTGTTTATAATACGATTATATACTATTGTTGTTGTTGCTTGAGTTATTGGTGTTCACAAATATAGGGATATCATGCCAAAATTTTTATAAATCGTCAAATTGATGCCCCTTGTTTGAATTATTTCATGATATAGATATATCATTCAATCCTATTTTGATTATGGAAATCATGTCAAGTATAGAGTAAGGGTGTGACATTTTACATATATATCAGCATGTGGTCGAGGAGCCTGTTGAGCTTGCTCCAGAAGTCTATCCATGCCCTCGAGAACTCGAGTAGCTACATCCAATGGCGCGGCAGTTGTGGTGATCAGTGCTAGGGACACGTCGGGAGGCATCATATCTGGATGCATCCGAATTCTAAACTCCCAAAAAAAAAAAATTAAACAGGTATGGAAGCTATAATTGTAAAGCTGGATCGTAACCCATCATGCAATTTAATCTAGTTTTCAAAACATTTTATCCTTGAATCATAAAGCAGCTGAATATGTACTGAAAAATATGATCATGTAATCATGCAGGTGATAACAATAAAAACATTTAAAACATAAAATCTTACAGACTTGAGGATTGAAAACTGAGCTGTAGAAGCTGGTGGTGGCACAACCCTACACAGGACCCTTGCTCTGATACCAATTGTGACGTCTACTACTAATATACTGCTAGAATTTTTTTTAGAGCTAATACTTGAAAATTAAATCCAAATGCATGCATGTAATACTGCTGAAAATTAATAATTTTAACATAACCGTAATCAACTAACAGTAAAAGCACTGCAGTTTAAATAATATAAATCGTCAAAACTAAATTACGTTTTAAAATAATGCGATAAGAAACGTGTAAAAATCTTCAAAACCACAACATAGTAAAATGCCGAATAAAGTAATAAAATAAATGAATAAAAAATTCATGTCTACTCCTATCTCAAAAACATGTTGTGCAGAAAGTCTGGTCCTCGGGTTCATGTGCGCACATCAGCCGTGCCTACTCAGAATTCGGTACCTCCAGCCTCCTCATCATCATGCTCACCTGCATCAATCACGCTTAGTGAGTCTAAATACTCAACACACCTGTAACGTTATAACAAATAAAATACATAGCATGTAACAGTGAAAAGTACCGGAATAAAAATACAGTTCATGATCTCTAAAGTATAAACTTAAACATAATAAATCATACGTGTCAAAACATTCCTCAACATAACATCATATACGTGTTCATTTCTTCTAGTTGAATTCCGTTCATTATTTTGATTTTCGTATTATCGTCAGTCGATGGATACCTCTACGTGAACTGTGGTACCCGACGGTGGGAACATCAGCGATAGCATTACCCGTCCACTGAGCCTTGGCCTTAAATGTCATTGTGTCATCGTATTAGTCACAACCAACTGTCATCATTCAAAACATACATCATATTCATCACTTAATAAAATCATGCATATACGTAAATTTTCACAAAATCTAACACGTAACGTATTTTTCATATTTATATAAAATTTGTATCAAGATAACATAAACATTTAAAACATGACAAATTTGTGCTCAGGGAGCTGTCAGGACTAAAACTCAACCCGGGTGCAAAATGACTATTTTGCCCCTGGAAATCAAAAATGACCATTTTACCCCTGGACCTCAAAATTTCGACCCGAAGCTTACTAAACTCCTCAAAACAACTAAAAACCCACCGATATAACCCAAAAATGAAAAACGGTAGGTATGGCCCTTGCACAGCCGTCTCGCTCACAACCCACCGATCTATCCCAAAACAAGACAAACGCTCGGCGCTCAACAAATTTTGGACTTCTCACTCGGCTCCAGCCTTATGACAGCACTTACCACAAAGAACAGCCTCTTAGCGTCAAAAAATCGCAAGCCCCTCGCACGAATACACGAAAACGTGACGTGTAAAAAGGATGCATGTGTGAACCATGACAACCGAAGCCATAAACATGATAACATGCAGGGATCGAGAAATATACCAAAAAAGCAAACATAATATCATATAAATATGACATGAATCATGGAAAAGGAGATACATGGCGTTCCTTAATGTTTATACGCTTGAAGACTCAAAGAACTACGCGCGGGACGTGAACCGGAGAGGCGGGGAAGAAGCTTTTCCTGAAAATCTATGGAAGATTTCAAAATTGTTGATGGTGGCTGCTGAAACGTGGGTTGCTGCTCAAGGGATGAGGATAAGGGGCGGCCTCTTAGTGTAATTAGGGTTAGGGTTACTCTGGTAGGGTTTAAATAAATATTACATTCATAAATGGGCCTAATTAAAACTTAAATGGATTGAAAAGGTTTTTGAGCTCATTAAGTATCAAGCCCAATAACACTCCCGAAAAATATTTCGTTTAGGTACATTTTCGAAATATCGCTAGAACCCTCAAAAAGTTCTCGGATTCAATAAAATTTGTGTACCGATTAAAATACAACCCGACGAGTAAAATACCGACCACGACCCATTTTCAAAAAACAACCTTAAAAAAACTTCATATTAATTAATTAAAATTAATCATTCAAGAAAATAATCGTGAAATAAACCTTGTTTGAACTCGAATGCAACTGGAAACCATAATGAATGAAACTTAAAAATAATCTTGAAAAAAACCATAATCATGCATATTTATGTCTTAAATGCATAAAATCATTAAACACCTTATTTTAATTAAAACCCTATATTGCATGCATTCACGTTACGTAGTTCGAATTTCTGGACCTTACACCATTACTTCTGGTTCTGGTGTTTGAAGGATATTTCTATTGAAGCAGATACATCAAATACGACATGAATTGATTCTTCTACATTCAAAGTACATTTATTAAACATTCTATAAGCTTTACTAACTGATGAATAACCCAGAAATATTCCTTTTTCAGATTTAGCATCAAAAGTTATCAAATAATTTTTGTCATTATTATGAATAAAACATCTGCAGCCAAATATTCTAAAGTAAGACACTACACTTTTTTGTCCATGCATGACCTCATACGTGTTTTTAAATGAATTTTATTAATCATTGATTTGTTCTGAGTATAACACGCAGTGTTTACTGCTTCTGCGCAAAAACTTTGAGGTATACCGGAATCAGCAAGCATCGTTCTAGCTGCTTCTTTAAGCGTATGATTTCTTCTTTCAGCTACACCATTTTGCTGAGGTGTTCTAGCTGATGAGAACTCATGCTTAATTCCAGTATTTTCTAAAAATTGAGAAAGATTTTGATTGACAAATTTAGTCCCTCGATCAGACCTTATTTTGTCAATTCCAAATGATTTTTCATTTAATAATTTTTTGAAAAGCTTAATCAATTGTGCAGCAGTTTGGTCTTTTAATTTGTGAAAAACCCAAGTAAATCTTGAAAATCATCAATGATTACCAAAATGTATTTCATTCCCCCTCAACTTATGACTGATATAGGACCAAGAAGATCCATATGCAGCATTTCTAAGCACCTGGAGGAATATTTCTTGTCCTTATTTTTTAATGAAGATCTTACTTGTTTACTAAACTGACATCCTGAACAATTTTTTTTAAATAAATCAATTTTAGTCAGACCGGTTACAAGATCACGATTACTCAGATGAGCTATAGATTTGAAATTCAAGTGGTTCAACATTTATTCCATAACCAGTTTTTAGAAGATTTTGAAGCTACAAAAAAGCTTGTGCATTAGGTTAATTAGTGCAATTCAGCTTGTAGGTGTTACCACAACGATTACAAGTTATAATGATGTCATCAGTTTAGTTCTTAACTGTGCACGTGTTTTTGTTGAGCTGAACTGAAAAATTATTGTCGCATAACTGACTGATGCTAATCAAGTTATACTTCAAATTTGCAACAAGTAAGACATCATTAATAATAATGTTACCATGGATACGGTTACCCTTACCCACAGTTCTACCTTTATAGTTGTCTAAAAACTAATGTTTGGACCAGAGTATTTGATCGGTTGGGATAGCAAATCAGCATCCCCTGTCATGTGTCGCGAGCATCCACTGTCCAAGTATCAATCACACACAATGAATAATTTTGGTAACCACATCTATTTGAGTCCTAAACTGATTAGTTCTTTGGGAACCCAGATTTGGATCAGTCCGACTAACTTTCCAGTTGTTGTCTTCCAAGTGATTTTTCTCGATTTTTGTGGTTTTGTGTTGTGTGCAGAAAAAAATATGATTTTTAACCTTTTCAACTGATTGTTCATCTGATATCTCTTCTGAACAGGCTTACAGTTTTAATAATTGTAATTGATGTATCGTCTCGAAAATTTGAAGGTCCACATGAACCACATGCATGCAAGATTATCAAATTTCTTTTGTATTTTAATTAATTTTTTTTAATTGTATCTAGTAAATATGATAGGCATGTTTATATGTTTAAAATGGTTTTCAACTAGAATGCATAAAAGTGTTTTAAAGTTTATTCGAGTTGCGATCGAGTAACGGAGACCAAGGGACATATTAGGAAATATTTTATTAACTAATTATTTTTAAGTGTTTAATGTGTGGTGTATTTTAAATGGAATTTTCGAAAATGAAGTGTTTTGAGGTGTTTTTACAAGCCGAGTTGCATTTTAAACGGTATTCGATTTTTTATGAAAATATGAACTTTTGTAGAACTCGATTATTATGTTAACAAACTTTCTTAAGAAAAATATTTTAATATTACTTCTTGGGATTCTTGGGCTTATTGGGCTTATTATATCATGTTAATGGGCCTAAGCTTACACTATTAGTTTTAATTAAAATAAAAGCCCCAAACCCTACTCACCCTTCCCATAATCACACGCCCTCCTAGAATTTTACTAAGACTCCTTCTTCGTCAAACACCACACCCACACATGAAAATTTGATGGAAAACGCATGGCTTTTTGAAGGAAAGTTCAGCAAGGGTCGCCTCTTCGCCATGGTTCCTTGCAACGCCAAATGGTTTTCGAGCGTAATATACCCAAAGGCACGCCTTAATCTCCTATTTCTCATCCATCACAATATATTATATGTTTGGTGCATGTTTTTTAAGGTTACCCTTTGGTTTATTTTCGTTTTTATGACGTGGCTTGCCTAAAACTCATGGTTTTATGTTCTAAAACTTGTGTTAATGATGCAGAAAGGGGCTACCATCATAGCGCTATGGGAAGAGAGGTTTTTCCACATGTTTAAGGGCACTTAAGTGTGCGTTTAAGGGCTAGAAAAGATAGAGAGGGAATAAGAACGAAAATAAACTCCTTAAGGGCTAGGACTCTTCCACTAGGAGTCTTCGAGGGCACGGCTATCAGCTGCTGATAGGGTGTGTCCAGGAGATTAAAAAGGGGTTGTAGGGAGGTTCAAGAGGCTGCACATTGCTAGGTGTGAAGGGCTGATGGCTCGAACCGAAAACGTTGGTTATGCATGAGTTAGGGTTGGACAGGGGGCGGCTTGCTTGCTAGGTGCGTGCGGCCATGAGCTGCTGTTATAGGTACGTCCAGGGCTCTACGGTTGGTTCGAAGATAAGGGGGATCGGGACGTGAGGCTCATGCGTTTGGCTAGGGGCGATCGAATTTGAGGGGTTGAGGCTTCTAGGTTCTTTAGGTCGGTCCAGTGGCTGGTTAGGGTCGCGGTTATGGTCCTAGGGTGGACAACAAGGGGCCGGTCTTGTTAGAAAGCCAGGGTCGAAGGGTGCATGCATGTGAACTAGGGTTTCTGAAAAATAAAAATAGAGGATGAAATTCAGAGGTTGTCTAGGATGATTCGAGGGTCCAATTAGCTTAGTTTGGGTTGAATATGGTTTATTGAGGTGTTATTAAACTTTGGTTCAAGTTTGGTTAAGTTTCGAGTCAATGCGAGTCAAAATCGGGATGTATGTCTAAGTTTAAAAAAAAAGAATCAAGGAAATAATAGAAAATTTAAATTTTAAGCGTAAGGAATATTTGGAAGTTTTTTAAGGTACTAGGTTAACTTGGAAGAATTTGGGACGTCGTTTCAAGGTCTAGGGATAATTATGAAAATTATAAGTCTAAGGGTAAAATAGTCATTTTACAACTGAAAAATGATAGACGCCATGGCGGTGCCCTGAATGCTGTAAAATATGCTAAAATATTTATTTTAAATGTTTATGAAATTATATGCTGAAATGCTAACGTTAAAAGTCATGTTGCATGCTTGGTTTAAAAGAAAAATGATTTATATGCATGAATTTTTATAAGTGATGAAAATATGAGAATGTGAAGGATGTGAAGTGATTGTGACTAATACGATGATATGATTGGAGATATCGTGAGGAAAAGGCCCCAGAGGTAGCCTGTTTACGGGAGAGAGACCCCAGTGGGAGCCCGACGATCGTATTTTCATCGACATGATATAAAGTGCCCTAGAACTTCTTGCTTGAAAATTTGCGGAAAATTAAAAATTTTCTTTTTAAAAGAAGTTAAATGGCCTCATTCATAAAATCACTGGTGAATCAAGTTCAATATTTCAAAATATTGCAGCGGAAGAAAATAAAGTTTGCCAAAAATCACAATTTAAAAATCCAACGACTGATAAATGTTTGCGGAATAAAATAACAACTGCTGCACTGAGGTCCTCGGGTGCCACTACTGCCGACCCAAGCTGGCTCACTGGTCCCCCCCTGCCTCATCAGTACCTACAACAATCAAGTCTAGTGAACCTAAAGACTCAGCATGCATATATTGCAGGTAACGAGTAAAAATCTGAATTTAAAATATGCATGATAAATATCCTGTCCTGAGGCATGCTGAAAATAATCTGTACTGAGCAATTATAATACGTGCATAACTGAACTGATAATCACAGAAAAAAAAATGTTTGCTCCTTGGAGCCTGCACTGAAATAACTGGTAAAATTTTCTGTTGAGATTATGTTTTACGCCTGTGGCCCCTGCACTAAGCTGAACTGATCGGTAACTGGCTACCGGGAGGCTGAAACTGAACTGAGCTGGCCGGTCACTGGCGACCGGGTGGTACCATACTGAACTGATCGGTCACTGGCGACCGTATAAAATAACACTCCCACATAGTGAATGAACCACAAGCCATATCGCATAAATCTCAAAAATAATCATTTTCTATTTAATGCACGTAAAATAATTAACTGGCATAATGAAAATGTCCCGTAATTTTACCAACTGGATTGGATTGGATCGTCCCCAGGCTCGCTGCAACCTAACTGTGCCATGAAAAATATGCAATAGCTTAAACTTGACCAACTATGCAATTTAGTTCAAAAGATGCGACTATGACCTAATGACTTCGCATTTAATCATGACTCCGAGCCAACCTGAACCGACACCAAAGACGTATAGTCATGATTAAAATACGCTGAAAAATCATAAATAATGCTCCTAAAATGATAGGGTCGAAATCTAGGTGGAATGGAGGCCAAAACACGAAACGCTCTTTCGGAGTCAATTTGGCACATCGCACCGTAAATTCTGTACGACCTTAAAAATGATCCGAATCGCAACGGTCAAAACATGACCTTCCTAACTCACTGGGGCACTGTCCATCAAGGCATAGGCTAGAAGCCGACCAGAACTCGAACGAGCCTCCGAACCGACACAGCAACTTGCTGTAATTTTCCAGCAGCTGCAACCTTGCTTGCATCGCGTCGTTTGCGAGACTTTTGGCCATTGGGGCTTGAACCACCGACCAAATCCTCTCCACAATCCCAAGGAATGATTCAACCATGGCTAAGGGCCTAGGCCAGCCACAATCCGCATCACACCATAACTCAAACGACTCCAACCGAGCCCCATGTGTATGTGTGTAGTTGTACTTTGATCGTTGTCTTGTGTCGTTCCAGTGGCCATTTGTTTGACCATGGACATCTAGACATCTAGGGACATGGTATGAACCGTGGCTAAGGGCCATAGGCCAACCAAGATCCATACCACTCCACAAACTCGAAACACAAATGTTGTACCAAAACCGAAGGGCAGAGAGGGAGGGGCTGTCCTTGTTTTTAAATTAAAAACCGATGATCCATGTACCAAGACACCAAAAAGACGACTTAGTCACGTCTTAGACTTGCTAGGGAAGGGATCTAACCATGGCTATAGGCCCTTGGGGCAGCCAGGATCAGATCCTTTCTCCTTGACAGCAACACTGAAATTTTGAGACCCAAACTTGTACCGATGGAAAGTTGCTGTAAATTTCGAATTCCAGCAAGCAGGGTGACTGAAATATTGGACTAAAGTGATCCTAATCCATGTTAGGACATGTCTAGATGTCGCCTTGGGAGCCTGGAATCGAACCAATATCTGAAACTCACAACACAAAGCAAACCGTGAAATGCATCTTAAAATCGAAAATTCTGCATGTGTAAGTTTCTGAAATTTGCTGATATAATTCGGTTTTAGCATGATAAAACCTGATCATGTACTGAAAAATATTGATAATATGACTTGATTGAGGTTTGAAAGAAATCTAGACATGCCTGGTTTCGTTTCGAAAGAAAACGAACGAAACGACGATGACGCGGCACGGAGGAGTGGAACGCTTTCTTGTCTACCTTTCTTGCTCTCGATTATTCTCTCCTCTATTAAGCTACGAACCTCACGGTTTTACTCTGAAAATGCTCTGAATTTCGAAATTTGGGAGAGGGGAAATGGTTAGGAGTGTGTGAGGGAGATCCACTAATAAAGGGATACCAAGTCTCCCTTCCTTTGAAATTTGAAAAGTTGTTGCTATCAAATGATATGTGGGATGGTTCTAGAATGTAAGTGGCCGAATTCTCTCTTGTTTCTAGACTAGGATATGTCCACTAATTAATTAATTAAGGGTGGTCATTAAATGGAAAGATTATCATGCTAATAGATGACAAAAAGGGTCAAAAGTGAGTTGGCATATCATAGTTGACACACTAATGGGGTGGCCGAAATTTGCAATAAAATGAAGGGGAAATATTGTTATCTAGTTGATAATTAATAACTCTTAAAAGCCTCACTAATCCCTTAAATTTTATTGAATAAAACCCTTAATTAAGTAACTTAAATGAGCTCATTTCTTAATCACCTCAAATAATTAAATTAAATCCTCAACTTCCCTTTTTAACTTAAATGAACTTACTTCCTAGCTAAATTAACTTCTGGAAGTATTTCTCCAATCTTAAATTCTATCTCAAAACTCCAACTCCGGTCCGGCCTCACTGAAATAACTGAAATGCTAAAAATCAAACTACTGAACTGAAATAATAAATAATTAACTTCAAACAAATGCATTTAAAATAATCATGCAATGAAGTCAACTAAATTTTAAAAATCTAGAATTATGCATGGCTTATACGTCTACTGATTTACGGGTTCTACAATCCTTCCCCCTTAAAATAAATTTCGTCCTCGAAATTAGAACTCACCGAATAACTCGGGTATCGATCTCTCATCTCCGGCTCAGACTCCCACGTAGCTTCCTCCTCAGAATGGTTGAGCCATTTGACTTTGACTCGCTTAACCAACTTTTCCGAAGTTTCTTCTCCTGCCGGTCTAGGATCTGCACCGGTCTCTCCTCATAAGACAAGTTTGGAGTAAGCTGCAACGGCTCGAAATTCAGCACATGCGAAGGATTTGCCATATACTTCCTCAGCATGGAGACGTGAAAGACATTGTGTACTCCGGCCAGATTCGGCGGAAGAGCCACACGATAAGCTAGCGTCCCAACTCTGTCAAGGATCTCAAACGGTCCAATGAATCTCGGACTGAGCTTCCCTTTCTTGCCAAACCTCATGACACCCTTCATAGGTGCCACTTTCACAAAGACATGATCGCCCACTGCAAACTCTAAATCTCTCCTCCGCTGATCGGCATAACTCTTCTGTCGGCTCTGAGCAGTCCTCATCCTATCACGGATCTTGACTACTACCTGCTGCCTGCTGGACAATCTCTGGACCCAACTCTGCTCTCTCTCCTACCATCCCAATGAACAGGAGATCTACACTTGCGGCCATACAGTGCTTCATACGGAGCCATACCTATAGACGACTGGAAACTGTTGTTATAGGTGAACTCAACCAGTGGCAAGTTCGTCTCCCAACTCCTGAGAAATCGATGACGCAAGCGAAGAAGATCCTCCAAAATCTGAATAACTCGCTCCGACTGCCCATCTGTCTGCGGATGGAAAGCTGTGCTAAACAGCAACTTCGTACCCAAAGTCGAATGCAAACTCTTCCAAAATGAGGAAGTGAATCTGGGATCTCTGTCGGATACGATAGAAACTGGAATACCATGGAGTCGGACTATCTCTCGGATATACAGCTCTGCATACTGAACCATGGTGAAAGTCGTCTTAATAGGCAAGAAGTGCGCTGATTTGGTAAGACGATCTACAATCACCCAGATGGCATTCGATCCTCTGGCTGACTTCGGCAAACCGGTCACAAAAT
The DNA here is from genome assembly GCF_025594145.1 of Primulina tabacum. Classification (NCBI taxonomy): domain Eukaryota; kingdom Viridiplantae; phylum Streptophyta; class Magnoliopsida; order Lamiales; family Gesneriaceae; genus Primulina; species Primulina tabacum. The sequence goes on along the minus strand of NW_027459766.1, from coordinate 88,702 downwards.
CCATGGTAATGTTCTCCCACTTCCACTCGGGAATAGGAAGAGGCTTGAGCAAACCTGCTGGTCTCTGATGCTCGGCCTTCACTAACTGGCAAGTCAGGCACTCGGATACAAAACGCCTGATGTCCTTCTTCATCCCTGGCCACCAATACAATAGCTGCAGATCTTTGTACATCTTCGTACTCCCAGGGTGAATGGAGTACGGGGACGTATGGGCCTCTGATAAGATGTCTGCTCGATAGAATCACTGCTAGGAACCCATATCCTATCTCGGTATCTCACAATACCGTCGCTGACTGTATACAAGACACTGCCCTTGGCTTCATCTCTCTTCTTCCACTGTGCTAACTGCTCATCTGCTGCCTGACCACTGCGAATACGGTCAATAAGAGAGGACTGGATAGTCAAGGTAGATAAACGAGGAACTCTACCTCGGGATAAGTCTCAAGATCGAACTTCTGCATCTCAATCTGAAGAGGTTTCTGAATCGTCAAGTGAGCCATCACTGCGACTTTTCTGCTCAAAGCATCCGCGACTACATTAGCTTTGCCCGGGTGCTAATGTCACAATCGTAGTCTTTCACAAGCTCCAACCAACGCCTCTGACGCATGTTCAGCTCCTTCTGCGTAAGAAATACTTGAGGCTCTTGTGGTCGGTAAAGATCTGACACTTCTCTCCATACAGATAGTGCCTCCAAATCTTCAAAGCAAAAACTACGGCCGCTAACTCCAGATCATGGGTAGGGTAATTCTTCTCATGGATTTTCAGCTGTCGAGAAGCATACGCTATCACTCTCCCATGCTGCATCAAAACTGCACCTAAACCAAGCTTCGAAGCATCGGTATAAAGGACAAACTCACCAGATCCTGACGGTACAGCCAAAACGGGTGCTGAGATAAGAGCTTGCTTCAAAGTATCGAAGCTCTTCTGACACTCCTCGCTCCACACAAATTTCACATTTTTCTTGGTCAGTGCTGTGAGTGGAACGGCAATGGATGAGAATCCCTGAATGAACTTCCTGTAATATCCTGCCAACCCAAGAAAACTGCGGATCTCGGATGCATTCTGAGGCACAACCCAATCTCTGACTGCTGCAACTTTTGCGGGTCTACCTCAATACCACTGCTGAACAATGTGGCCCAAGAACGCCACCTTCTCTAACCAGAATTCGCATTTACTGAACTTTGCGAATAATTTGTGCTTCTGCAATGTCTGCAACACTGTGGTCAGATGCCTGCTGTGCTCCTCCCGACTCTTGGAGTAGACGAGATGTCATCTATGAACACTATCACAAACTGGTCGAGGTACGGCTGAAATACGCGATTCATTAGATCCATGAAGATCGCTGGCGCATTCGTCAGACCGAACGGCATCACAAGGAACTCGTAGTGACCATAACGAGTCCTGAAAGCAGTCTTCGAGACATCAGCATCTCTCACCCTCAACTGGTGATAACCGAACGCAGATCTATCTTGGAGAAAATCGAAGCTCCCTGCAACTGGTCAAACAGATCCTCATCCTCGCATGTGGGTATTTATTCTTCACTGTAACCCTGTTCAACTCCCGGTAGTCAATGCAAAGCCTCATCGAGCCATCTTCTTGTTTCACAAATAAGACCGTGCGCCCCATGGAGAAAAGCTCGGGCGAATGAACTCCTTGTCGAGAAGTCCTGAATCTGCTTCTTAAGCTCTGCCATCTCTTGCGGTGCTAGTCGGTACAAGCGCTTTGGAATATCGAGCCGTACCGGCATAAGCTCAATGGAAACTCCACCTCTCTCGTCGTGGGCATACCAGAGACGTCTTCGGGGAAAACGTCTAAGAATCTCTGACAATCGGAACATCTGAGGCTGACTGGCTGGTGTCCTCGTGGAAAGAGAAAAGGTCGCTAGAAATGCCCGACACCCCTCTATGCATGAGTTTCCTAGCCTGAAACTAAGGAATAATGCGCGGTAAGGAAAGTACCTGTCCGCTCAAAGAATAACTGCTCCATTCCAGCGGTCGGACAAGAACAGATCTCCGCTGGAAGTCTATCAACACTCTGTTCCTCAAAAGCCAGTCCATCCCTAGGATGATGTCAAATTCTGGCATCGTAGCGCAATCAGATCCGCATAAACAAGTTTACCGTGCAACTCAAGGTCTATACTCGGATACGTTGGTAGCTGCCATCTCCTCGCCTAACGGCAACACTACTGAAAAGGCTCTATCTAGCCCAATGGTCTGGATCTTGAGAAAGTTGCAAAGACCTCCGAAATAACGAGTGAGTGGCCCCTGAATCTATCAAGGCCGTGGTTGAGGAACCAGATATAAAAATTCTCCCTGAAAGAGCGGAGCTCTAAGTTGATCCAGTAGTTACAAGAACTAAACTTATATACATGCATGTCAAAGTTCTTCTAACTTAAATCTCCAAAATACTACTGAGTAGAGCATGCAATCCTATCACAGTTCTAAGTTCAATCTTAATCCTTATTCCCAAAGCACGGAAATTCAATAATAACTTAAAGTTTAAAGGTACCTGTCAACAAATAGTCTCAGGGTTGGTTTCCGCGGCATGGAGAGCAAAAAACCCTGCCCTGAGTAGGCAGATTCCTCTGAGAGCACTTGCAGCAACATGTGGGTCTGGACTGCCGCACTTAAAACACTTTCCTGAGCCAGCCATGCATGCTCCAGGATGGCGACGTGAGCACCTGGGACAGACGGGGTGCTCCTGAGTCCTCGGGGCTGGGCGTCCCCGCTGCTGCTGCTGCTGGCCTCGGTTCCTGGGCGGTCCATGAAAAGGCCTATTATTCTGCTGCTGATGCTGATGAGTAGGAGGGCGGTGTGGTTCCTGGACTGGGCGCTTGCCCTGGCGATCCCTCTCGATATCCCGCAGATCCTGCTCTGCGGCTAAGGCCTTGGAGACGGCAATCTCATAAGTAGCAGGGTCAGATACCCTAACATCCCAGCGCAAGATCGGCCGTAAACCCACAAGGAAGTGCATCAGCTTGGCTCTGGCATCATTCGCGATCAGGGGCACAAAGTGACAGCCCCTCTCGAACTTACGGATTAACTCCGTAACCGTCATATCCCCCTGCCTCAGACTCATGAATCGGTGGGTCTGCCTGGTGCGAACCTCCTCAGCAAAATACTTGGAGTAGAAAACTTCCGTAAAGCGGGTCCATGAAAGTGTAGCCAAAGTCAAGGCTACAGAAGCTCCTTCCCACCATAAGCGGGCGTCTCCAGTGAACAGGTAGGTGGCACATCGGACTCGGTCTGCGTCTCCCAGCTCCATAAAATCGAAGATAACCTCGAGGGATTTGATCCATCCCTCGGCAACCATGGGGTCAGATGTCCCAGAGAATTCCTTCGGGCGCATCTTCATGAATCGCTCATAAACAGCCTCAGGCCCTGTCGGCATGGCTGCGGCTGCGGCTACGGCTGCGGCATTGTCCCCCGCAAACTGTGCGACGAAGAACTGTGCCATCCCAGCTAACATCTGGGCACTCATGTCCGGTGGGGGTGGTGGAGGAGGTGGTAGGTCTCCCTCCGGTCTACGCTCCTCCCTGTCCTCTCGGCGAGGCTCCTCCTCTCTGTTGCGCTCAAAATGCGTCTAGGGGGCATACTGTTCCAACATAACCCATACGTACTAACATGCATAATTCCATAATTTATTTTAAATGAACACTGAAGTACTGAAAATCTGGAAGCATGTTGACAAAATAATTCATGCTTTAAGTAAAATGCTGAACAAAATGCTGAACTGAAAAACTTACAGAACGAAGACGTAGCTTCGTGAGCTTCTCGCGGTCAGTAGTAGTGAAACCCTATACAGAACCACCGCTCTGATACCAAGTGTAAAGTGCCCTAGAACTTCTTGCTTGAAAATTTGCGGAAAATTAAAAATTTTCTTTTTAAAAGAAGTTAAATGGCCTCATTCATAAAATCACTGGTGAATCAAGTTCAATATTTCAAAATATTGCAGCGGAAGAAAATAAAGTTTGCCAAAAATCACAATTTAAAAATATCCAACGACTGATAAAATGTTTGCGGAATAAAATAACAACTGCTGCTCTGAGGTCCTCGGGTGCCACTACTGCCGACCCAAGCTGGCTCACTGGTCCCGCCCTCGGCCCTGTCCTCATCAGTACCTACAACAATCAAGTCTAGTGAGCCTAAAGACTCAGCATGCATATATTGCAGGTAACAAGTAAAAATCTGAATTTAAATATGCATGAGATAACATATCATGTCCTGAGGCATGCTGAAAATAATCTGTACTGAGCAATTATAATACGTGCATAACTGAACTGATAATCACAGAAAAAAAAAAACAATGTTTGCTCCTTGGAGCCTGCACTGAAATAACTGGTAAAATTTTCTGTTGAGATTATGTTTTACCGCCTGTGGCCCCTGCACTAAGCTGAACTGATCGGTAACTGGCTACCGGGGAGGCTGAAACTGAACTGAGCTGGCCGGTCACTGGCGACCGGGTGGTACCATACTGAACTGATCGGTCACTGGCGACCGTATAAAATAACACTCCCACATAGTGAATGAACCACAAGCCATATCGCATAAATCTCAAAAATAATCATTTTCTATTTAATGCACGTAAAATAATTAACTGGCATAATGAAAATGTCCCGTAATTTTACCAACTGGATTGGATTGGATCTTCCCCAGGCTCGCTGCAACCTAACTGTGCCATGAAAAATATGCAATAGCTTAAACTTGACCAACTATGCAATTTAGTTCAAAAGATGCGACTATGACGCCTAATGACTTCGCATTTAATCATGACTCCGAGCCAACCTGAACCGACACCGAACCGACGTATAGTCATGATTAAAATACGCTGAAAAATCATAAAATAATGCTCCTAAAATGATAGGGTCGAAATCTAGGTGGAATGGAGGCCAAACACGAAACGCTCTTCGAGAGTCAATTTGGCACATCGCACCGTAAATTTTCGTACGACCTTAAAATGATCCGAATCGCAAACGGTCAAAACATGACCTTCCTAACTCACTGGGGCACTGTCCAGTCCAAGGCCATAGGCTATAAGCCGACCGAGAACTCGAACGAGCCTCCGAACCAACACAGCAACTTGCTGTAATTTTCCAGCAGCTGCAACCTTGCTTGCATCGCGTCGTTTGCGAGACTTTTGGCCATTGGGGCTTGAACCACCGACCAAATCCTCTCCACAACGTCCCAAGGAATGATTTGAACCATGGCTAAGGGCCCTAGGCCAGCCACAATCCGCATCACACCATAACTCAAACGACACTCCAACCGAGCCCCACGTGTATGTGTGTGTAGTGATGTACTTTGATCGTTGTCTTGTGTCATTCCAGTGGCCATTTGTTTGACCATGGCACGATCTAGACATCTAGGGACATGGTATGAACCGTGGCTAAGGGCCATAGGCCAACCAAGATCCATACCACTCCACAAACTCGAAACACAAATGCTGTACCAAAACCGAAGGGCAGAGAGGGGAGGGGCTGTCCTTGTTTTTAATTAAAAACCGATGAGCCATGGACCAAACCACCAAAAGGGCGACTTATTCACGTCTTAGAATTGCTAGGTAAGGGATCTAACCATGGCTATAGGCCCTTGGGGCAGCCAGGATCAGATCCTTCTCCTTGACAGCAACACTGAAATTTTGAGACCCAAACTTGTACCGATGGAAAGTTGCTGTAAATTTCGAATTCCAGCAAGCAGGGTGACTGAAATATTGGACTAAAGTGATCCTAATCTATGTTAGGACATGTCTAGATGTCGCCTTGGGAGCCTGGAATCGAACCAATATCTGAAACTCACAACACAAAGCAACCGTGAAATGCATCTTAAAATCGAAAATTCTGCATGTGTAAGTTTCTGAAATTTGCTGATATAATTCGGTTTTAGCATGATAAAACCTGATCATGTACTGAAAAATAATTGATAATATGACTTGATTGAGGTTTGAAAGAAATCTAGACATGCCTGGTTTCGTTTCGAAAGAAAACGAACGAAACGACGATGACGCGGCACGGAGGAGTGGAACGCTTTCTTGTCTACCTTTCTTGCTCTCGATTATTCTCTCCTCTATTAAGCTACGAACCTCACGGTTTTAACACTCTGAAAATGCTCTTAATTTCGAAATTTGGGAGAGGTGAAATTGTTAGGAGTGTGTGAGGGAGATCCAATAATAAAGGGATACCAAGTCTCCCTTCCTTTGAAATTTGAAAAGTTGTTGCTATCAAATGATATGTGGGATGGTTCTAGAATGTAAGTGGCCGAATTCTCTCTTGTTTCTAGACTAGGATATGTCCACTAATTAATTAATTAAGGGTGGTCATTAAATGGAAAGATTATCGTGCTAATAGATGACAAGGAAAGGGTCAAAAGTGAGTTGGCATATCATAGTTGACACACTAATGGGGTGGCTGAAATTTGCAACAAAATGAAGGGGAAATATTGTTATCTAGTTGATAATTAATAACTCTTAAAAGCCTCACTAATCCCTTAAATAATTTATTGAATAAAACTCTTAATTAAGTAACTTAAATGAGCTCATTTCTTAATCACCTCAAATAATTAAATTAAATCCTCAACTTCCCTTTTTAACTTAAATGAACTTACTTCCTAGCTAAATTAACTTCTGGAAGTATTTCTCCAATCTTAAATTCTATCTCAAAACTCCAACTCCGGTCCGGCCTCACTGAAATAACTGAAATGCTAAAAATCAAACTACTGAACTGAAATAATAAATAATTAACTTCAAACAAATGCATTTAAAATAATCATGCAATGAAGTCAACTAAATTTTAAATATCTAGAATTATGCATGGCTTATACGTCTAATGATTTACGGGTTCTATATGATATGATGATATGATAGGCCGAGGCTCAGTTGACAGGTGAGAATGTCGCTGATGTCCCCGCTGCCCAGTACTGTGGTTACACGTAGATTGATCTATCGATCTTTAGCTGAAACGAAAGTCACTATTAATGATTCGAATTTAATAAAAGTCAAATGTATATGTATCGGATATAAAAAAAATGTATATAATGAAAGGAAAAATGTTTAAGTTTATGCATGTCATGAAAAGCTAATTTAAGAAAAAGTATTTTCATTATTGCATGTGGATGTATATGTAGTACTTGTTATCATGGTTAAGGTTTGCTGAGTCAGTAGACTCACTAGGTATGATCGATGCAGGTGAGCATGATGTTGATGTAAATGAGGGACTTGATGGTTGATCTTGCTGGACTGAAGGTGCACACAACCCGAGGACCAGCGCTAGTTTCCCGCAAATAAATTAGGTTTATGATTTATGTTGTGACTTATGCTAAATGATTTAAGTTGTTTTTTTTAGATTTTATGGCTTCTGATGATTTTGAGATGTTTTGGAGAGGATGCTAGAGTTAAGTTATTCTGAAAATGTTAAAGTTAGGATGATTGACGTTTTACGACTTTATGGTTGAATCACTTTGTAACGTCTGCTCATTTTAAAATTCTACTGAACATTTTTTTTTATGTTATGGCCGAAACCATGCCCATATAAAGCTACAAAATTCGAAACATGCCTTTTGTAAAATCATCCACTACTGAATAAAATAACTACAGTTAAAATTATGAAAAGAGTAACAAACCTAAACAATTTTCGTTTTAAAAAATATAAAACGCCCCGCATATCAAAATCTGTCAAAAACCCTCAACAAAATAAATTCATCAATCAATTGAAAAACTGCTTAAACGTGTTCCCATAAAATCATATTATTGTGGAAGAATACATGGTTCTCGGGTTAATGTGTGCCACCAGCTCCGCCCGTTTAGTCATCATCACCTCCAGTCTCCACATCAATAAGCTCACCTGCATCATTCACACCTAGTGAGTCTAAAGACTCAACACACCTGTAAAATTAATAGCAAGCACATATACATGGCACACAACAGTGAAAAATACTGTAATCAACATACATTTAATGAATTTGAAAGCATAACGTAAACGTATCGTATGGAATAGTAATATGTCAAAACAGCTCATCATTCATCATTATACATCATTTCCTTTAGTGAATTCAGTTCATTAGTTGTGACTCTCTTACATCATTCAACATTTACGATGGATCCATCTACATAGAACCGCGGTACCCGACGGCTGTCGGACATCAGTGACAGTATTACTCATCCAATGTGCCTATGCTTCATCATCAACATTTACATATACATCTTAAGCATTTACATATACTTAGATATCCACAACTAATTCTCATCCTTCAAAACATCATCATTTTCATCACTTATCAAAATCATGCACATGCCTAAATTTTCTTAAAACTAAGCATGCAACGTAAAACTCAGAAATTCCTAAAAATCATGATCATGATGCATAAATATTTAAAAAATGATAAATTTTGCTCAGGACGTTTCCAGGACTAAAATCTATCCACGGTTGCAAAATGACCATTTTGCCCCTAGAAACTCAAAATGATCGTTTTACTCCTGGACCTCTAAATTTTGACCCGAAGCTTACCAAACTCTTTAAATCATCCCAAAACATATTTATAATCATTCCTTAAGGATAAACTCGATCCCGATTCAAAACTTACCCGATTCGTTTTAAAACTTGGACCGGGGTCTCGGTTTTATCTCGAATCAACTTGAAATTTAACCAAATCTTTCCAAACTCATACCATTCTTAACCCTACTTGACCAGCCCCTAAAACAATTATTTCAGACACCTCATGACCCCAAAACTATAACTGAAAGTTTCTGGAATTTAGTTGCACAAACAAGCCTTAACCCTAGTTGCGACTTTAAACCAAACCAACGACCCTACACCTGGCCAGCTAGGACCAGCCCCAAACCAGCCCCTCCTAAACCACCCTAGGACCATCCTGGACCGAACCATCTCAAGGACTCAACCTCATGCATGCGCACTCCTCAATCCATTAAGGAAGATCTCGATCTAGCCACCTTCGACTCATATCGGTTTCCAGCCTTGTATGGACCTCCCCTAGGCCTCAGTTGGACCCTCCTAGATAACACCATGGACTGGTTCAGCCCTCCCTCGGTCGAGACTACCAACCTCTTTCACAAACCAACCCATAACCCTAGCCGCCTAAGGGAAACATTCGGCCATCCCTGAAACCGTGCACTCCTTATAATTCCAGCATCGTATCACCTCAATTTACAGCCTACACACCCTTAGAAATCATGAAAATCGGCAACCCCTTGCAACAATACATGAAAACGTGAGTAGCACACAAGATATACGCATATACGTGTCAAAATCTTTGCAAAAACGATGCTACAATAGGAGCCAACAAAATTTCATGCAAAAACATAAATAACAGCATATAACAAGTTGTAAATGATGATAGGAGATACATGGCGTGCCTTTGCGTTTAAATGATTAAAATCTTGAATATCTACGAGTGAAACGTGAACCGGAGAGGCGGGGAAGACGTTTTCTTGAAAATAATGAGGGGGCTGAAGCTTGCTGCTGAAAAAGGGAGGGAATGCAGCTGTTTTCACGTGAAGGAGCTGCTGCAAAGAAAGGTGGGCATACAAGGTAGGTTTAGGGCTTAGTTTAGGTGTTAATTAGTTTAAATAAAATGTACTAATGGGCCCATATTACATTTAAGAAGTATTAAAAGGGTTTTGAGCCCCTTAAGCTATAAAACCAATCCAAAAATCCCAATAACACTCCCGAAAAATATTTCGTTTAGACACGTTTTTGAAAATATTGCCTGAGCCCTCAAAAAGTCCCCCGATTCGCTAAATTTTGCGTACCGGCTAAAAATATAATCCTACGGGTAAAAATACCCAACCAATGCTCATTTTCGAAATTCATGCTTAAAAACACCTCATAATAAATAACTAAAAATAATTATTCAATAAAAATATTTTTTCCTGAATATCCCCGGCCTCCGTTCCTCGTTCGAGTGTGAAATGCAACTTAAAATCCTAATACATGAATCTTTAATAAACAATTAATTAAAACACAAATTCATGAAATAAACATGCATTTAATTCCTTAACTAATTTAATAAAATACAAAAAAAAATTAATAACTTGCATGCATGTGGTTCACGTGGATCTTCAAATTTTCGGAACTTTACACATTTTCTTTTGGATATTCCAATAATAGTTTGTAGGATATTTTTAAGAAAACAAGTTGTGCAAGGTTCCTACGAAGGGTTGTGCCACCACCAGTTCTGAATCATTCGTCAAGCCTCGAGCGAAACGATCTCGACTTTTTTTAATAAATCATAAACTCGAAAATAATAAATAATATAACTTAACAATTTCATAATCATAATAATTTAACATTTAAAATCTCAAGTGTATAAAAATATCCTTAAATCATCAACTAACCAAAAATCCTACGTCGACCTTTAAAATGATCAACTAACATAAAATTAAAGCATAAAACTCCCTAATAAAATCATTAACAAAAATGTTTAAATCTTTTATCTATCAAGCTAGTGCGGAAAATAAAGGTCTCTCGGGAGTGTACTGCAGCACTCGATCCACTCAATCGTCAGCGCCTCATATAATATCATCAACTCCTACATCATACAAACCTAGTGAGTCTAATAACTCAGCACGTTCTTAACATAAATAACAAATAATACATACACAATCACAAGCATTTAAAAAAATCACACTTTTATTTAAAATAGCTTTTAAACAAAAATAAACAATTTAAAATAATTTTAAGCATAAATAAATCATTTAAAACTTTTAAGCATAAATCATATATCATAAAATCATAAAAATCGTAAACCTTTCAATCCTTTATCATTTTGGGTGAAGTTTGATCCTTGACAGTGACTAGCTTTTATCCTTTAGTCAACTGATCAGTCTCCAGCACCACATGGCCCATAGGGGTGGGCACTAGGCTCGACCGTGCAAATATGATCGTCGGGGTCCCTCCGGGGCCTTGTCCCGTAAACAAGGTCCTCTGGGGACTTGACCCTCACGATATCCCCACAAAATCATATATTATATATCATATCATTTGTTACAGTCAATACATCCATCAAAATATTTTTTACTTTTTTTAAAAGCGTAAAATATCGTAACTTTCCTTTGGCAGTAAAAATTGCACAACTTTACTATAAATAATAAAGTATCCTATTCTCGTCAAAATCATCATTTTAAATCATAAAATATCATTTAAGATGCATTATTATCCTTTGGGACGCTGTCAAGCATAAATGTATTACCCCATGTGTAAAATGATCGTTTTGCCCCTAAACATAAAAATTATCGATGAATTAGGCTTGAAGGGATATTTAGAACCTTGAAATATCTTGATTATAATGTTATAAGGAATGATAATCAAGGGCATTGGAGGGTGAATCAATATTGGGCTTGAAAATCTAAGGATAAGCAAATTTTGGGCACGAAATTCAATTTAAGAAGGGTAGATTGTAACGTCCCGAAAATTTGAAGATCCACATGAACCACATACATGCAAGATTATCAAATTTCTTATGTATTTTAATTGCATCTAGTAAATATGGTACGCATCTTTATATGTTTAAAATATGGTTTTCAACTAGAATGCATAAAACTATGTTTTAAAGGTTATTCGAGTTACGATCGAGTAACGGAGACTGGGGGCCATATTAAGGAAAATATTTTATTAACTAATTATTTTTAATTGTTTAATGTGTGATGTATCTTATACGGAATTTTCGAAAATGAAGCGTTTTGAGGTGTTTTTACATGTCAAGTCTCATTTTTAAATGGTATTCGATTTTCTATGAAAATATGAACTTTTTGAGAACTCGATAATTATTTTCACAAACTTTCCTAAACAAAATATTTTAAATATTACTTAATGGGCTTATTGGGCCTATTATACCATGTTAATAGGTCTAAGCTTACACTATTAGTTTTAATTAAAATAAAAAGCCCCAAACCCTTCTCACCCTTCCCATAATCACACACCCATCTCCTAAAATTTTACTAGGACTCCTTCTTCATCAAGCACCACACCCACACACGAAAATTAGAATGGAAACCCATGGATTTTTGAAGGAAATTTCAACAAGGGTCGCCTCTCCGCCAACGTTCCTCGCATTTCCAAATGGTTTTTGAGCCTAATATTCACAAAGGCATGTCTTAATCTCCTCTTTCTCATCCATGACATCATATTATATGTTTGATGCATGTTTGTCTGAAAAATAGGTTATCCTTTGGTTTATTTTCGTTTTTATGTCATGGCTTGCCTAAAACTCATGTTTTTATGTTCTAAAACTTGTGTTAATGATGCATAAAGGGACTGCCATCGTAAGGCTTTAAGAAGGGAGGTTTTTCCACATGTTTAATGGCACTTAAGTGTGCGTTTAAGGGACGGAAAAGATAGGAAAGAATAAGAACAAAAATAGACTCCTAAAGGGCTAGGACTCTTCGACTAGGAGTCTTCGATGGTCACGGCTATCAGCTGCTGATAGGGTGTGTCCAGGAGACCAAAAAGGGGATGTAGGGAGGTTCAGTAGGGTCTTCACAATGCTAGGTGTGAAAGGCTGATGGCTCGAACCAAAAATGTTGGTTATGCATGTGTTAGGGTTCGGCTAAGGAGCGGCTTGCTTCCTAGGTGCGTGCGGCCGTTAGCTGCTATTATGGGTACCTCCAGGGGTCTCAAGAGTGCTGAGCCATGGTCCTAGATAGGCTACACAATGGCTGGTTCGAAGATATGGGGGATCGGGCAATGTGGCTCGTGGTTTTGGCTAGGGGCGATTGACTTTGAGGGGCTGAGGCTTATAGGTTCTTGAGGTCGGTCCAGTGGCTGGTTAGGATAGTGGTTATGGTCCTAGGGTGGAGAACGAGGGGCTTGTCTTGTTGTTAGAAAGCTAGGGTGGAAGGGTGCATGCATGTGAACTAGAGTTTTGGAAAAATAAAAAATAGAGGATGAAATTCAGAGGTTGTCTAGGCTGATTATAGGGTCCAAATTGGCTTAGTTTGGGTTGAATATTTTATTTGAGGTGTTGTTAAGCTTTGATTCAAGTTTGGTTAAGTTTTAAGTCAATGCGAGTCAAACCCGAGATGTACGTCTTAAGTTTTTTAAAAAACAAATCGAGGAAATTATCAAACACTTAAATTTTAAGTCTACGGAATACTTATGGAAGTTTTTTAAGGTACAAGGTTAATTTGAAAGAATTTGGGACATCGTTTCAAGGTCTAGGGATAATTATGAAAAATTATAAGTTCAGGGCTAAAACAGTCATTTAACACCTGAAAACTGATAGACACCCTGGCAGTGCCCTGAAAGCTGTAAAATATGCTAAAATATTTATTTTAAATGTTTTTGAAATTATATGATGAAACGTTGACGCTAAAAGACATGTTGCATGCTTGGTTTAAAATAAAAATAATTTATATAGGCATGAATTTGTATAAGTGATGAAAATATGAAAACTTGAGGGAGGTGAAGTGATTGTGACTAATACGATGATATGATTGGAGATATCGTGAAGGAAAAGACCCCAGAGGGAGCCCGTTTACGGGAGAAGACCATAGAGGGAGCCCGATGATCGTATTTCCATCGACATGATATGATGATATGATAGGCCGAAGCTCAGTTGACGGGTGAGAGTGTCGCTGATGTCCCAGCCGCCTAGTACTGTGGTTACACGTAGATGGATCTATCGACCTTCAGCTGGAACAAAAATCACAATTAACGATCTGAATTCAATAAAAGGAAAACTTATATGTATATGATGACAAGGAGAATTTATATGATGAAAGGAAAAATGTTTACGTTTATACATGTTAATGGAAAGCTATTTTAAGTAAAAGAATTTTTATTGTTGTACGTCGATTTATATGTAGTGCTTGTTATCATGGTTGAGGTTTTCCGAGTCAATAGACTCACTAGGTGTGATCGATGCTGGTGAGCATGATGTTGATGTTAGCGGGGGACTTGATGGTTGATCTTGCTGGATTGAAGTTGCACACAAACCGAGGACCAGCGACAGTTTTGCATAAATAAATTACGTTTATGATTTAGGTTATGACTTATGCTAAATTAGTTAAGTTTTTTTTATTATTTTATGGCTTATTATGATTTTGAGAGGTTTTTGAGAGGATGCTAGAATTAAGTTATTGTGAAAATGTTAAAGTTAGGATTGTTGACGTTTTACGACTTTATGGTTGAATCACTTTCTTTTGGATCTTCAAATAATAGTTTGTTTATTTATTTTTAAATGGAGCAAAAGGATTTTAAAAATTTATTTATATATTGTTAGTGTTTAGCCGAAGTTTTTAAATAAAAAAAATTTCTGGGTTTATTTTAAAAAAAACGAGAAGTGGACGTTTAAATAGCCATCTTTAGAGTACTGATTTTTATAGGTGAACCGTTTAGGTGACCAGCTTCGCGAATCAGTTGAACTCTTGGTACTATAGCTAATTCCATACCATTTAGCTTTGTTCTTGTTTTCCATCAGTTGGACAGTAGGTTTACTTGGTTCCGAGAATTCGTTTACCACAATGAATTTAACAAAGTTAACATACTTCCTTTTGTGCTCATTCAACTTTGGCATTGTAGCACTTTGATGGATCAGGATCGTTTGAGCACCCAATACATATGATGCTTCAATGCCACAAATTTCTCAATGAGCTGCAATAGCTCGTGGTCTAAGAATGTATATACCGATAAATTAGATCTATTTTGGTTTTGAAAACAAGCAAAAAACACTCGAAGTAATCATTCGTCAAGAAAAACTGAAGTATTTTAAAAGGACTTTTAGATTGTGTAAACTGATCGACTGAAATACGGGGAATCAATTTCGACTTCTATTAGTTCGGCTATGGACTTAACTGAAATGATATTAGCTGAACTGATCAAATAAGTTTAAAACACAGTTAAACAGTTAATACACAAAATACGTTTATGAATGTTCGGAGACTTCAACTGCTCCTATTTTAATTTTTCTACCTCCTCGGGTAGGTACCACTAGAAGACTTTGATTAATTACAACAAGTGTAGTAACCCACCCAACTTAGGACTTACCCACTGCCTAACTGAAGTCCTAATCTAGACTGAAGGCAGCACCTTCCAGTCAATACTTGTTTAACGTCCATGTGTCAAAGACTATTTATACAGGTTTTAAGTCTTTGTGCAAGACGGAATATGAGAGGTGGTGTGTGTTTGTGAGAACTGATCTCTGAAAACTACCCGTAAGTGTTCTCACACACTGAGGGAAATATGCTTCTAAAACTAAGCAGATAACATGTTGAAGTGTTCCATGTTGGCTGATTACTTCATCAAAGCTGATAAGCATTATGCGTGCCCTCTCTGTATTTTATCTTTTCACTCGTCAATTATCATCATCGTCTTCACTGAGCTAGGCTTCAATTTATAGGCGTTTGGCTGAACCTACAGTGAGACTCAATGAATGAATCCATTGCAGTTTGAATTTGTTCACCCAAATAGATATCTGGAACATTTGGCTTTAAGCGCTGCTGCAATGTCTCTTATTGTACCTTGATCGTACAATAGCTTTTTTACCTTTATGCACAGCTGGATTAAGCTTTTCGTATCTGCAATCTGGTTCTCTCTTAACTGATGTTTTGAACTGGTCTTGAACTGGTAAGGTGAAATCAGTTGACTCGTCAGCTGAAGTGATTTCACTGATTCAGTTGAAGTGAGTTGGGAACTTCATCAGAAACGACCTCAACTTTTTTTTTACATAACTCAACAATACTAATATAAAATACTTAACATTTTCATAACCATAATAAATTAAGTTTTAGAATCTAAAGTGCATAAAATAAATCTCTAAATCTTCGATTAACCAAAAATCCTATGTCGAACTTTAAAAACATCGACTAACATAAAATAAAAGCATAAAAATATTTCTAATAAAATCATTAACATATATCTTTTAAATCATATATCTAACAATCTAGTGCGGAAACATAAAGGTCCCTCGGGAGTGTACTGCTGCACTCGATCCACTCAATCGTCAGCGCCTCCCATAAAATCATCAAATCATGCATCATACAAACCTAGTGAGTATAATGACTCAGCACGTTCTGAACATGAGTAGCAAATAATATATATACAATCACATGCATTTAAAAATCATATTTTTATTTAAAATAGCTTTTAACATAAATAAACCTTTTAAAATTATTTAAAATCATTTAAGCATAAACAAATCATTTAAAAATCATTTAAGCATAATTAAAGCATAAATCGCAAAATCGTTTAAAATACCTTTTGAGCATAAATAAATAATTTTAAAAATAGCTTTAGAGCATAATTAAATTATATATCGTAAAATCATTTTAATCGTAAAGCTTTTAATCATTTATCATTTTGGGTGAAGTTTGATCTTTGAAAGTTACTAGCTTTTATCCTTCGGTCGACTGCAGTTTTAGCTCCACATGGTCCACGGGGGTGGGCACTAAGCTCCACCATGGAAATACGATCATTGGGGTCCCTCTGGGTCTTTTCCCACAGACGTGGTCTCTCTGTGGCCTTGGCCCAAATAAGGGTTCCCTCTGGGGCCTTGGCAGTCACGGCATCTCCACAAAATCATATATCATTTGGCACAGTCAATTAGCATCCCTCAAAATATTTTTCCTTTTCTTTTAAAAATCATAAAATAGCATAACTTTTCAAAAATAACATTTTAAACAATAGAAATTGCACAGGTTTACAATAAATCATAAAATATCACATTATCATCAAAATCATTATTTTAAATCGTAAAATATAATTTAGCATGCATTATGATCCTTGGGGAAGCTGCCGGGATTTTACGTATTTTCTTAAGTGTAAAATTATCGTTTTGCCTCTACATTTAAAATTTTCGATTTTAACTTTTTCTCGCTTATAATGACATGGACTTATTCTAAATAATTATTTAAGCTTAAATATAATTTTTTATAATTTTATTCCGCCTAAAACTAGGGGTTTCAATTAATTCTTTAATTAATGTTTCGTGCGGCGGTTAAATCCCGGATGAATTCAAACTCATTATTTTTTTCCCAAATTTTAAAAATAATAATTTAATTACATATTCTACCCTTGTGAGCCATGAACCACACCCGTGGACCAATGGTTCCAATTTTCCTTATTAAATTCGAAATAATGCCCCTTAACCGAACCCACTGAGCCATCTCCCTATTTACTCGAGCCATGGCCAAGCCACCTTGATCCAAACCCAAGCCAACCCACCTAGGCACCCTCCTGACCAAGTCCAGCCCATTAAACAGCTCTTAGAACCACGTTAGAGCTCCTTCACCTTGGACCCGAGTGCATGCTTGTGTGCGTGTGTTGGTGTCCTAGTTGTCTTGGGTTTCCTAGTTGCCTTAGGGCTCATCAAGCCATCTACTCACTGACCTCCCATGACCCTTACTGACCCTTGACCACGTTCAGACCCAAACCAAGCCCATTCCAGACCCTTGAATCCACGCACAAACCACCAGAAACAAAGACAGCAGCCTGCGCACAAGGTTCCCTTCTCGCCCAAGGACTCCTAATGGCACTAGGACTCTTCCAGCCGAGCCACCACCGAGACCACCTGACCCTAACCGACCATGGTCAATGCCCAACCAAGCCCAGCCCAGACCCTGAACCAGAGCACAAGCCACCTGAAGAGATCAGCAGCCTGCGCGTAGCTCCCCATGGTTACCTCACGTTTTCCCACGAGCCACGTAGAGCCACCTTGCACCAACCCATGGCTCGTCTCCTGAACAACCTCCCTAGACCCTCTTGGACCTACCCTGAGCCACCCAGCCCCAGCAGCGAGCCCCCATGGCCGCTTCTTCACATACACAAGCGTGGGGGAGAGTCCATCTTCACGTGAACTCTTCCCTTGCCCAAAGCTCGAACCCTAGCTGCCCTAGGACCCAACCCAGCCCTAGACCAAGACCACCACTACCCTTGAACCAGCCCTTGCCTAGGCCCAGCCACCATGCAAACTATCGAGCCACTCCTTAATGTCATGCAAGAAAATTGTTCTAGAAAACCCCTAGGACTCTTGACTCATGATACGCGATGGTTCCACCACTGTTTTACCTTTAAATTAATCATTTTTAATCATATTTCATCATATATTGGCGGCGTACTCGTTGGGATTCATAATGTGTTTCATATTTGTGTAAAAAATCATATTTTTGAAAATAAACGTTCCACCGTAAAAATATTCAAACACCTATTTTTATCTTGCATAAACAATTAAATCATGCATAATATGATTTTTATGATGTTTAAAAACGGTTTAAAAAATGTGCATTTGCGTTTATAACGCTCGAATAGACGATCGTTGGCAAGGGTGCGACGTTGGACGATTGGACGACGAAGAACACAATCTTTTTCTTCCCTTGATATTTACGAAAATTGTGGTGTGTTTAGAATGAGTTATGGCTGCTGATATTGATGAATTAGGGTGAATAAACACTAGGTTTAGTTATTTATAAATTTAATTGTATAATAATGGGCTTTGGTTTTGGGCTTGCAAGCTTAAGGGTAATTGTGCTTACTTAAATTTATTAAATTGGGGCCAATAACACTTAATTAATTAAATAATGAAAGTTTATAAAATTAGTTTTCCAAAAATAATTTTTTGATCTTTTAAAATTCATTGTTGCCCAAAACCGGCTTCCCAGATAAATATATCTCGATTCGTAAAATAATTCGAACTACAACATTTTTAGAAAAATTAGATCATTTTTAAATCATAATAGGAAGCCTTGCCATTATTAAATGAAAATTACAAATTCTTGTCTTGGTCGTTCTCAGTCTCCTTTTCCCTACCTATTATCGAATATTCGGGTAAAATCCTTAAATTTCATGTAATCATGTCATATTATCATTTAGTCATGCAATCATACATTTAATCACATAATAAATATCATGCAAACATTTAAAAGCAATTAAATAAAACATTTAAGCAATTAAAATAATTTTGCATTCATGTGGTTTACGTAGGTTTGGTTTTTCGGACGTTACATCATCAACTGGCCTGGCTTTTGAAGATCTTCTGCTGAACCACCTATCAACTGGACAATCAGTTGAACTGCTCTTGATACTTCAGTTGTTCTGGTTCAGTTCGATCAATCAGTTGGCACTTTCAGTTTGTGTGTCGATAGCTTCAGTTCGAGTTTGGTAACTGATTAGTTCCAAGCCTGATCAGTTTCAGTTTCTGCGCACTGAGGTAAACTCATTAGAAAAAAAATAAACAAGTTTTATTAACATCAAAATCAAGATTGCGAACATGAAATTTTCCAACAATCTCCCCCTTTTTTATGATCATAAAACTTGAACAGTTAAAGCGATTTAAAATAAATTTAAATAGTTAATAATTCTTCCCCTTTGAGAATAAAAAAAGTTTAAAAACATCAAAGCGAATAAAATAACTTTTAGTTCAAGGAATAGTAGAAAGAAAAGCTCCCCCTCAACAACTGAATAAAACGATATGAAAACAATTTTTCAGTTCGAGGAATAGAAAATTTAAAATCAGTTTTAAAGAATAGCTCCCCCTCAAGAAATGAATCAAAAAAACTACCCATCAAAAATATAATTGTTATGCGATTTTAAAAATAGGTTTAAGCAATAAACACTCAAGCAGTTAAGGCAACATATAAACTGGAAAAATCAGTTCAGTTGCCTACAAACTAACTGAATACACATTATGTTACTTTAATCCATTATGCATCCCTTGTATTAATATAAAGCACATCATCTGTAAGGGAATTGTTACTACACTTAGCAAATATAAAATAACATCAACTATCAGTCAGTTTATATAAAATAGAACTTAGTGTACCAACAATTGGTCGCCTAGAATGCTTGGAATGCTGCATCGATTTTGAGCTTCTTTTGCCATATGAACAGCTAATTGCTTGGACTTGATCTCTGTGCAGGCTAACTGGTCTAACTGTTGCAAACTGGACTCAACTAATGCTGAACCGCATTGATCAACTACTAAGATCTGATATGGCAATGAAACGGCGGCACTTCTGATGATTAAGCTCCACTTAACTCATCAATTTCAGTTGGTAGTTGGGTTTCGTCTGTTGATCAGTTGAACCGGTAAGCTGGCAACTGAAATCTTGTCTGCTGATCAATTTAGCTATCCTGTTGTTAGTTGAACTCAAAAATCCTGCAAACAGCTAAACAACAAAATAGCACAACAAAAATATAAAATATTATTAGAGGATTTTGAAAACAATTTTAAAAAAAAAATTCTGTTTTCAAATCTCCTTCTTAGAAGAGCTTGCTCTGATACCGATTGATGGATCGGGATCGTTTGAGCACCCAATACAAATGATGCTTCAAAGACACGAATTTCTCAATGAGCTGCAATAGCTCGTGTTCTAAGAATGTATACACCGATGAATTAGATCGAGTTTAGTTTGAAACCAAGCGGAAAAAATTCGAACCTTTGTTAAGAAAAACTGAAGTATTTTTAAAAAACTTTTAGGTTGTGTAAACTGATCGACTGAAATACGGGGAATCAGTTCCGGCTTCTCTCAGTTTAGCTATGGGCTTAAATGAATTGATATCAGCTGAACTGATCAAATAAGTTTAAAACACAGTGAAACAGTTAATACACAAAATATGTTTGTGGATGTTCGGAGACTTCAACTGTTCCTACGTCACCCCTTCTACCTTCTCGGGTAGGTGCCACTAGAAGACTTTGATTAATTACAAGTGTAATAACCCACCCAGCTTAGAACATACCCACTGCCTAACTGAACTCGTAGCCTAGACTGAAGGCATCACATTCCAGCCAACACTTGTTTAACGTGTGTGTCTCAAAGACTACATACACATGTTTTACGTCTTTGAGCAAGATGGAATATGAGAGATGGTGTGTGTGTGTGAAAAAGGATCTCAGAAAACTACCCAAAAGTGTTCTCACACACTGAGGGAAATATGATTCTAAAACTAAGCTGATAACCCATTGAAGTGTTCCGTCTGGGCTGATTGCTTCATCAAAGCTAATAAGCATTATGCGTGCCCTCTCTGTATTTTATCTTTTCACTCATCAACTCTCATCCTCATCTTCACTGAGTTCGGCTTTTATTTATAGGAGTTTGGCTGAACATACAGTGAGACTCGGTGAATGAATCTTTTGCAGTTTGAATTTGTTCCCCCAAATAGATATCTGAAATATTTGGCTTTAAGCACTAATGCAACGTCTCTTATTGTACCTTGACCGTACAATAGCTTTTGTATCTTTGTTCTCAGTTGGATTAAGCTTGTCGTATTTGCAAACTAGTTCGCTTCTAACTGATGTTCTGAACTGGTCTTGAACTGGTAAGGTGAAATCAGTTGACTCGTCAGCTGAACTGATTTCACTGATTCAGTTGAACTGGTCAGTCGCGCTCTTCATCAGTTGAATACCTCATCAGCTGGCCGAGCTTCTGAAATTCTTCTTCTAGATCACCTATCAATTGGACAATCAGTTGAACTGCTCTTGATACTTCAGTGGTACTGGTTCAGTTTGATCAATCAGTTGGCACTTTCAGTTTGCGTCTCGATAGCTTCAGTTCAAACTTGGTAACTAATCAGTTCGAATCATGATTAGTTTCAGTTTCTGCGCACTTAGGTAAACTCATTAGAAACAAATAAAAAAGTTTTATTAACATCAAAAAAAAGATTGTGAACATGTAATGTTCCAACACACTTGCGGAGGTTTCATCATTGTTATTAAAGCCTAAACCAGTTTTTTCAGTAAATGATTTTTGTAAACCTTGTATTGCAGTCAGCATGACTGATGACTTGTTCCATGCTTGAATCAGATCAGTTTGTTTTGAAATTTCATTTTTCAACTGCTGAATCAAAGATTGGTTATAAATCATTTCAGCTTTCTGCTTCGCAATCTCCCTTCTTAGACTCAACAATTCAACTGACTGTTCAATTTCAGTTTTGCTGTCTTGAGGATCTATTTGCTTAGCTTTGGCTTTCTCAAATGAAGTAGCAAGCTTGTGATCCTCATTGACCATGTCATGCAGTGTAGAAATGAGTTTTTCTCGTGTAAAATCGGTTGAACTGAAATCAAATACATGTTCACTAATTGATTCCAGTTCTGCATCATTGGCCATTAAGCATTTTACTTCATCTTCATCGCTGGAGCTGCTCAAGCTCTATGACTCTGCCCATTTGGATTTGCTTTCATCAACTAGCAGGACCTAAAGTTTCTTCTTGAATGATCTTTTATCTGTAAGGTACCCTACATTTTAAAAATACTTAAAAATTTGCGGAAAATAAAATTTTTTCTTAAATAAGAAATTCTCATTCAAAGTGCCAAATAATTAAAATGCTTGAACAAATATTTGAAATTGTAAACAACTTGCAACAAGTACTTGTTTAAAATTCGTTAAAATAAATCAGAGTAAACAATTTTTTTTCCAGAATTCTTGGCGCTCGGGTGGTAAAATCTTACCGCTTGAGCGTGCCCCGTCCAAAAGGTCTGGCGCTCGAGCGGTAAGATCTCGTGCCCGAGCGCCGTCTTGAGCAAAAAATTTTGAAAACCAACATAGTTGAGCAGTCACACGAGAATGAGCATAACTCACCCATCTCTTTTCTAAAAAATACGAATTTATTGTCAAACTAAAGATATCAAAAAGTACTACATTTTACATGTAGAAAGTTTTTCTAGAAATTCAACCGAAAATTCACAGTACTCGAAATGACAGCATACTCGCTTTTGAGATCCAAAATCGTTTCAAAACATTTTTGCTCAAACTTTTGCACAACATACACGGGTTTTGCATAAAATATGCATCAAAATACTTACTATGACAAGATTGATGCAAAAATAAAAGAATATACATGTCTTTGTGTCTAAACGCTCAAAGATGACGAATACCGACACGGTGGGTTACGGGAGATGACCGGGGAATGCTTGCTACACGATTCTTGCTCGAAAAACCAACGTAAATCTTCAAAAATTTGCAAGGGGGAAGGCGCTGCTGCTGATGAGTATGAAGAACCCTAGTTCTCTCCTCCAAAACTAACGCGTAGGTGTGTGTGTAGATTTGTGTCTGTTATTAACGTGTAAGTGTGTGTAGATTAGGAAGTTAATTAGGGGTTAATTAGTTAAATAAAAATGCTAATAACTAATTAACATGCTTATTAAAATACTATCCCCCACTAATTTTCTAGCACCCCTTATTTTAATAAAATACACATGTGCCTAGTTTTCAAGGTTTAAAATCTCCAAATTTTCAAAAATGGCATTTGAAAAGCATAAAATCTCAAAATCACTTAATAAATTAAATTAGATTTTAAAATTCTTAAAATTCCAAAAAAATCACTTAAAAAATCAATTTTCTTGACTTGAAATAAAATATCACATTTCAAGAATTGCCTAAATTGTCATCAGTCTCTTTTCCCGATACTGCATCGAATATTCGCCTGAAACATAAAACTCAAGAAAATATTTTAACGTGCATCACAATAAACAAGTAACAATTTAAAATAATGCAAATCGTAAATTATGCAAGGTTAAAAATAATTTTAAAAATTAAATAAATAATTTCAACCATTTCTTAAATGCAAGGGTTTACGTGTACTGATTTTGGCTTCACAATTCCTCCTCAACTTAAATAAATTTCGTCCTCGAAATTAAATCTTACCAAACAACTCCTGGTAGAGACTTCTCATATCTGCTTCGTGTTAGAGTAGGTGCCCGTCGAGCCAAGTGTTGGCCGAGGGTTCAATATTAAACTCTATGTATGAACAGTCTTTATTTTAATAATATTTGAATTTATCATTTTGGCACTTCTTTATCTGTATACCGATGCTAGTTGCATAGATAAAGTCCTTGAATATACAAATAGTAGAAAGAATATGAGATGCTCATATGATGAGTATCATAAACCTCATATTTGGAATACTGTATATTCTAAACAGTTCCTAGTCGATTCAGCCGCCACTAAGAAGGATATAAGCCGCTCGAGTTCGAGACTAGTATCTACGATGTGAGTACCATGTTTCATTGGAAGGGGACATTGTGATGTCCGAGCATGCAGATAGGTGCTCCTTGTAGAGTGAACTGAACAACCCTCCATAAAAGGACTTTCCAAGTGGTTTTCACTTATCGAGTGGAAAAGTCCTAGTTTATGGTTGTACACCATTAGTCCTTATGACCCGGGACAATATTGAGACTCTATATGCTAGAATTACACTTTGACTTGTTTATTGACTCTCATGGGGTCATCAGGTGGCAAGGTTGGGTGTTCTGTCGAAACATATAGGACTTGATGCATTGTAGTCGGGGATTCACCGCTTACCTTCGGGTATGGATATCCTATGTGTTATCATGTGTATGTAGGTTGAAATCTCTGAACAGAGTATGGTGGTAATTATGAAAGGGGTTTCATATATTACACCATCGATGCAACTACGATATGACACATAGTATCGATTCATTGACAACTCTCGATATACCAATGGTTGTCAAATCGGTCAGGATATATGAGTTGAAGGGACCGTACTGTACGCTAACCATAATTGAATGGTTCTTGCAGACACTATTATTTGATACCTTGGTAATCATGTAAGCGATGCTGCTAGGCGTTTAACATGATTGGTTGGGTACTATCAGACTTGAGTTCTGACGTTCTTGTTATCAAGGAGTTGATAAGTAAGAATGGAGCAATTGGGGTATGCTCATATAAGGACATGTTTAGTCCGAATCACATGGAGATGTGAACCCACGGCTAGTTGTATCAATGAACCATTGAGGGCCACACAAGTGCTAGCTTTCTAGATCCCGTTGAGAAGTAAAATAGTTCAAAGTGTTGAACGGCTTATAAATGAGTTTATAAGCATAAGGAAAAAATAGAAGTATGACTTCTATGAGAGAAATGTAACTTTTAATTTATGAATGTGTTCCTAAATTAAAAGTAGGCCAAGTGAATAATGTATTTGAAAATTGTGATTTTCATAAACATTATTATGGACTAAATTAAATTAATTCAAGTGTTGAATTAATTAAACACTAGTGGGCCTAGTAGAGTCCAAATAATTAAATTAATTCAAGTGTTGAATTAATTAAATAACATTGGGCCTTGTAGAGCCCAATTGAAAATAATTATTAACTAGTGGGCATGAGTAAAATCAAGTAAAGTCTAATTGGGCTCAAATATGTTTGAGACAATTTAAATAGTCCATGGGCCTTGTAATTGTTACAAGCCCAAGTAGAATTGCATGCTTGGGAGGTGAAAGGTTGGGGAATACTTTTGATTAAAAAATTGGCATGGCATGCAACTTTTTGGATCAACTTTTCCCACAACCTAGACAACTCATCCTCCCTCATTCATGTCATGTGTAGGCCGAAAATTTAAAGGCAATTCTCTCAAATTTTCTCTTTTTTTTTTGTGTTCTTCAATTGTTGGAGAAACAAGTCACTTCTCTTTGAAAAAGCCTTACATTTTCTAGTGCAAGTGTGAGGTGGATCTACAAAGTTGGTGGTGGGCCTAATTCTTGAAGGAAAGGAGGAGAGCTTGTAGATTGACATCCCATTCAAGAGCTTTGTTGTTTGACAACGAAGTTGGAGCCATCATCAACCTCAAGAGGTTGATAGGTAACGATTTTCTCAACATCCTATGTATGATATTTGGTGTTTTATTGTATTTGCTACACAAAATAAGAGGTGGCCGAAATTTCTTGATGAAAAATCAAAATTTTTAACTTCCGTTGCGCTTCCGGTCACCGTAACCGATCCCTTTTCAAGTGGTATCCGAGCTATGGTTACGATTTTGTGTAGCATTTACAAGATATTATATTGAGATTGATTTCTAACTGCATGAGAATGAAATTTGCAACAAAAATCAAGGCATGACAAAGGGGTATTTCGGGCAGCAAGGGCATCCCGAGAGGCTGCCCGAACTCCTCTATCGAAAATATAAAAAAAAAATTATAATTTTTGTTGCCGGAATCCGGCGACAGCGATGACGACTAGGGTTTCAAAAAGTGTTTTGGAATATCAAAGTGTCATGGGCCTTGAGTTGTTGGGCCATTGGATGGCTAACATATTTGTGAATTTTAAATGGGCCAAAATGTTTTTTGGTGAAAAATAAGTTTTTGGGCCCTTAAGTTTAAAATTACAAAAGTTGCAAATTTTTCTCATAAAATAAATAATTGAAGTTGGACTTTAATTATTTATAGTAAATTGTGATTTATAAGAAATTCGGTTATAAATAAATTAATTGGAAAGTAGACAAATGTGTTTGTATATTTTGTTAATTTAGTTTATAATCGTGGCGGTTAGTGATTGGATCAAGATATATAATATTGAATCAATTAATTATTGTGATAATTAATTGATGGTGTATGATATGTGATATTATGCATGAAGGATCATCAAAAGCCCAAGCCCAATTTGCTAGGTGTATGCTATGATATTTTGTGTTGAATGATTGTAATAATTATCAATTTATAAAGTGGGCTTGGTTTATGGCCCGTTCCCACCCCCATGAGATGTATCCCTATTTGCCATGGATATTTATTTGTAAATATTAGTATAGTGGATGATCAAGATTGGAAGATGGTGGCCATGATGATTATGAAGATCGAAGACATGTAAATATTGGAAGCTAATGTAATAATTGCATTTGCATCCCTTGCATTTCCCTAGGATTGGACCTAGGCCCGTGTTTAGCTCACACGGGCCATTAGTATTGGGGCGATTGATCATCCTTGTTTGTTTACTGTTTATAATATATGCATGATATGTTATAAATAATGAGTATGTGCGTTATAATTATTATAATAACAAAGTTGCGCGAATCCGGCAAACATACGATCAAACATGGAGAGCTTTTTAAATAAAATTAATGATGAGACCTTTCAAAATTAAAAACCCTCATTTTGAATAAGATTCAAAATTAATATGAAGCCTGAAAAGGGAATTATAAATTTGTTTATAATTTCCTTGTCTTCAAATGGGTGCATGATGAACGCTACCCGTACTCGGGGCTCGGCTCATATTATTGGGGAGCTCTGGGTGCCGGAAGGCTGTGACATCCATTGACATGGTGATGTGAACTACGTGGAACTCCCATGATCTCGGCTCATATTATTGAGGGAACTCATGGCGACCGTCCATTAAGGTTCAACATCGATGGGTAAGGCTTGACACGTGAAGATAAACGACGTCATATTATTGGGTCCTAATCAAGCGTGAGACAAAATTTTACGTAGAGGGTTGCATTGTGATGCAATTGGAAACTACCTTAAGGAATTATGATTGGCTGATATTATTCGGGATCATGATTCGCTAATTGAACCTTACGTACCTACTGAGGAAAGGAGTTTCCCGTTTTCACTAGAGGGTAGTGAAAATGTCAAAACAGTGGGAGCGAAAATTTATAAAGTTAAAGTCCAAACTTTTTTTCTTATTAAATATTTTAAAATAGTCATTAACATTTATCTGTTTTACTTTTCAGTACAAAACTTTGACAATGTCTCTGATTCGCAACCCGCTATCCGCTATACTCGAAAAACATGTGTTAACCGGACCTAACTATCTCACTTGGCTAAGAAATCTTAAAATCGTCCTAAACTCGGAAAAGATTGCATATACACTGACTGAGTCGCCCCCTGCTGAGGCTCCGACTAGCTGCACTCCTGAGGAATTGCAGACCTACAAGGATTGGTGTGACCATGACTTGAAGGCTAGATGTTATATGCAGTCTTCTATGAATGATGAGCTGCAGAGGCGTTTTGAGGATGCAAAGAATGCTGCTGACATTATATGCACCTCAAGGAGCTCTTTGGTGAGCAGACTCGGCCTCTTAGGCATGCTACCGTCAAGGAGCTGATCACTATGCGCATGCGAGATGGGGCCTCGGTCCATGAGCATGGCTTGAAGATGATTGGGCTCGTGGACAAGCTCGTTGGCATGGATCTGATCTTGCCTTCGGAGTTGACCACCGACGTGTTGCTCTTATCGCTGCCTAGCTCATTTGATCCTTTTGTGGTGAATTTCAATATTAACAAGATGGAGCCGACCCTTGAGGAGTTGGTGAACATGCTTGTGACCTTTGAGTCCACCATCAAGAAAGAGAAGCCGGTTCTTTTTGTGGGCTCTTCATCTGGTACGAAGAGCGGTCCACCTGGGAAGGGAAAGAAGCGTTCTTTCTAACGTCCCAAGAAGAGCGTGTCCTTGAAGAGGAAGACTCCGGGTCCCGTAGTGGCAGCCACACCAGTGAAGGCTGACAAGACTGTTGACATCTGTCATCACTGCAAGAAGCCTGGACATTGGAGGCGTAACTGCAGGGAATATCTTGCCCAGAAGAGTTCTGGAAACGGTATGTTCTATATCGAAGTAAACATTTCAATTACCTCTACTTCTTGGGTATTGGATACCGGCTGTGGCTCACATCTCTGTAATGATTTGCAGGTGATGGGAAGAAGTAGGAGGCTCAGGGAAGGTGAGACCTTCTTGAGGATGGGCTATGGGGCAAGAGTTGCTGCCAAAGCTGTTGGAGATGTTTCTTTAATTTTGAACAATGATTTTAAGTTGTTGTTAAGAGACGTTTTGTTTGTACCTGAGTTGGTGAAAAACATTATTTCCATTTCTATGTTAGTTAAAGATGGATTTTCTTGTTTATTTAGCAAAGGTGTTTGCAATATTTACAAGAATGAATGTTTAATTGGTACTGGAGAACTTGAAAACGATCTCTACACCTTAAAATTGAAAGATATTCCACTTAACAATGTCCAAGCTATAACAACAACAAACAAGCACAAACAAGATACTCTTAATTCGGCACAATTATGGCATGCTCGATTAGGACATATTTCCCTAAGAAGGATGAACAAGTTAGTGGGAGTAGGCATGTTTGATATGTCTAATATTAATGCTCTCACGACTTGTGAATCATGTCTAAAAGGAAAGATGACCAAGATTCCCTTTAAGGGCCATGTGGAGCGAGCCAAAGGGTTATTGGATTTGATCCATACCGATGTGTGCGGTCCGCTTAGCATCACCACTAAGCATGGACATGCCTACTTCATCACCTTTACCGATGACTTTTCAAGGTATGGGTATGTGTATTTGATGAAATACAAGTCTGAAGCCTTTGAAAGGTTCAAAGAATTCAGAAGTGAAGTAGAGAAGCAATTGGGACGAAGCATCAAGACACTTCGATCGGATCGAGGTGGTGAGTACTTGAGTGCCGAGTTCCAAGAGTATCTTAGGGAGAATGGATTCTCTCACAGTGGACTCCGCCCGTTACACCACAGTTGAATGGTGCTTCGGTGCATCGTAACCGAACTTTGATGGACATGGTTTGATCTATGATGGGGTTCACGGAGTTGCCGCCATCCTTTTGGAGATATGCGCTTGAAACAGCGGCAATGTTGTTGAACAATGTCCATACAAAGGCAGTTGATAAGACACCATATGAGATATGGATGGGTAAGCCACCCAAATATTCTTATCTTAGAATATGGGGGTGCCCTGCTTATGTGAAGCAGGTAGTGGGAGATAAATTAGATAGTCGATCCATTTTATGTTACTTTGTGGGATATCCAAAGAATTCGGTTGGATACTACTTCTATCATCCCCAAGAAACAAAGGTGTTTGTTTCTAGGAATGCAACCTTTTTGGAAAAGAAATTTCTATTAGATAGAAAAGGCTAGATGATAGAACTCGAAGAGGTTCGAGAGACACCCACAATTGTAGATCCCACACCCGAAGATCCAAGAGAGGAGTTACAAGCTCCTAGAAGATCCGAGAGAGTCTCGAGACCACCAATGAGGTATGGTCTGCTTCTTGAAGAGGGCCATGATGAGTCTAACCATGGATGTGATCCAAGGACCTTCAAGGAAGCATTATCTGATGCCGATTCATCCAAGTGGCTTGAAGCGATGGAATCTGAGATGAATTCCATGCATTCGAACTAAATGTGTAATCTCGTGGATCCACCTGAGGGAATTGTTCCCATAGGGTGTAAATGGATTTACAAGAGGAAACTTGGGGCGGATGGGAAGGTATTGACCTTCAAGGCGCGATTGGTGACAAAAGAATATACTCAAAGACAAGGAGTTGACTTTGAGGAAACCTTTTCTCCAGTTGCAATGTTCAAGTCCATAAGGATTTTGCTAGCCATAGCTGCATGGTATGACTATGAGATATGGCAGATGGATGTCAAGACAGCCTTTCTTAATGGGGATATTAAGGAAGAGATTTACATGTCTCAACCCGAAGGATTTACATCTATCAGAAGTGAGCATATGGTATGCAAACTTCAAAGATCTATTTATGGTCTAAAGCAGGCATCTAGGAGTTGGAACCTCATATTCGATAGTACAATCAAAGAGTTTGGTTTTGATAAGAATCCTGAGGAACCCTGTGTGTATAAGAAGGTCAGTGGGAGTGCTGTGACATTCCTGGTGTTGTATGTTGATGACATTCTACTCATTGGGAATGATGTAGGAATGTTGCAATCAACGAAGATATGGTTAGCGAGTAAGTTCTCGATGCAGGACATGGGTGAAGCATCTTTGTATTGGGAATACAGATCTATAGAGATAGATCAAAAAGATTGCTTAGTCTCACCCAGTCCACATACATTGATACCATCGTGAAGCGGTTCTCGATGGATGAGTCCAAGAGAGGACATCTACCAATGTGTCATGGCGTGTCCCTATCCAAGTCGATGTCTCCCAAGACTGATGCAGAGATAGCGGCGATGACCAGCATTCCTTATGCATCTGCGATTGGTAGCATCATGTATGGGATGATATCTACACGTCCTGACGTGGCTTTTGCACTAAGTGTAGTGAGTAGATATCAATCCAACCCTGGTCTTCCACACTAGAAAGTTGTGAATGACATCCTCAAGTATTTGAGAAGGACCAATAAATTATTCTTGGTCTATGGGGGTGGAGAACTGAAATTGGAAGGCTATACCGACTCTAGCTTCCAAAGCGATATCGATGACTCGAAGTCAACCTCTGGATTCATATTCATGCTCAATGGTGCTGCTGTCTCTTGGAAGAGTTCCAAGCAAGACAGTACAGTGGATTTCACCACTGAGGCAAAATATATTGCTGCATCAGCTGCAGCAAAGGAGGCTGTTTGGATAAGGAATTTCATCCAAGAGTTGGGCGTCATTCCTAATGGAGTTGCTCCTGTCCCAGTGTTTTGTGACAACACGGAAGCCATTGCTCAAGTAAAGGAGCCGAGGTCTCATCAGAAGTCCAAACACGTATTGAGAAAGTACCACATCCTCAGAGAGATCGTGGAGAGAGGAGATGTCACGATTGACAAAGTCGGCTCCGCAGATAATGTTGTTGATCCACTAACTAAGCCTTTACCTGGACCATTGTTCGAGAAACATCGCGAATCGATGGGTTTGAAGCATATGGGTAGTTGGCTCTAGTGCAAGTGGGAGATTGTTAGAGTAGGTGCCCGTCGAGCCAAGTGTTGGCCGAGGGTTCATGATTAAACTCTATGTATGAACAGTCTTTATTTTAATAATATTTGAATTTATCATTTTGGCACTTCTTTATCTGTATACCGATGCTAGTTGCATAGATAAAGTCCTTGGATATACAAATAGTAGAAAGAATATGAGATGCTCATATGATGAGTATCATGAAACTCATATTTGGAATACTGCATATTCTAAACAGTTCCTAGTCGATTCAGTCGCCACTGAGAAAGATATAGGCCGCTCGAGTTCGAGACTAGTATCTGCGATATGAGTACCATGTTTCATTGGTAGGGGACATTGTGAACCCACGCTAGTTGTATCAATGAACCATTGAGGCCACACAAGTGCTAGCTTTCTAGATCCCGTTAAGAAGTAAAATAGTTCAAAGTGTTGAACGGCTTATAAATGAGTTTATAAGCGTAAGGAAAAAATAGAAGTATGACTTCTATGAGAGAAATGTAACTTTTAATTTATAAATGTGTTCCTAAATTAAAAGTAGGCCAAGTGAATAATGTATTTGAAAATTGTGATTTTCATAAACATTATTATGGACTAAATTAAATTAATTCAAGTGTTGAATTAATTAAACACTAGTGGGCCTAGTAGAGTCCAAATAATTAAATTAATTCAAGTGTTGAATTAATTAAATAACATTGGGCCTTGTAGAGCACAATTGGAAATAATTATTTAACTAGTGGGCATGAGTAAAATCAAGTAAAGTCTAATTGGGCTCAAATATGTTTGAGACAATTTAAATAGTCCATGGGCCTTGTAATTGTTACAAGCCCAAGTAGAATTGCATGCTTGGGAGGTGAAAGGTTGGGGAATACTTTTGATTAAAAAATTGACATGGCATGCAACTTTTTGGATCAACTTTTCCCACAACCTAGACAACTCATCCTCCCCCATTCATGTCATGTGTAGGCCAAAAATTTAAAGGGCAATTCTCTCAAATTTTCTCTTTTTTTTTTCTGTTCTTCAATTGTTGGAGAAACAAATCACTTCTCTTTGAAAAAGCCTTACATTTTCTAGTGCAAGTGTGAGGTGGATCTACAAAGTTGGTGGTGGGCCTAATTCTTGAAGGAAAGGAGGAGAGCTTGTAGATTGCCATCCCATTCAAGAGCTTTGTTGTTTGAAAACAAAGTTGGAGCCATCATCAACCTCAAGAGGTTGATAGGTAACGATTTTCTCAACACCCTATGTATGATATTTGGTGTTTTATTGTATTTGCTACACAAAATAAGAGGTGGCCGAAATTTCTTGATGAAAAATCAAAATTTTTAACTTCCGTTGAGCTTCCGGTCACCGTAACCGATCCCCTTTCACTTCGGCCTCCCAAGTGGCTTCCTCCACTAATTGATTCTGCCACTGAAGTTTGACCAACTTGGTCACTTTGTTCCGGAGTCTCTGCTCCTGTCTATATAGAATTCGGACCAGCCTTTCCTCATATGATAGATCTGGAGCAAGTTACAACGGCTTAAAACTCAGAACGTGCTTAGGATTTGCCATATATTTCCTCATAATCGAGACGTGGAACACATTGCGTACTCCGTCAGATTTGATGGTAGAGCTACACGAAAAGCAAGTGTCCCAACTCTGTCAAGAATTTCAAACGGTCCAATGAATCTCGGACTCAGCTTGCCTCTCTTCCCAAACCTCATAACACCCTTCATAGGTGCTATTTTCACGAATACGTGATCTCCTACGGCAAATTCTAGATCTCTCCTTCTCTTATCAACATAACTCTTTTGGCGACTCCGGGCGGTATTCATCATGTCTCAGATCTTGACCACCAAGTCTGCAGTCTGCTGAACAATCACTAGTCCAAGTTCTGATCTCTCACCGACTTCATCCCAAAGAATCAGTGATCTGCAATCCCTTCCATATAGTTCTTCGTAGAGAGCCATACCTATAGATGATTGAAAACTGTTGTTGTAGGTAAACTCCACTAGAGTTAGCTTCGATTCCCAATTCTTATGGAAATCGATCACACAAGCTTGCAGCAAATCTTCCAAAATCTGAATCACTCGCTCAGACTTTACATCTGTCTGAGGGTGGAATGGCATACTGAATAGCAACTTCGTCCCCATAGCTGCATGTAAACTCTTCCAGAAGGACGATGTGAATCTCGGGTCTCTGTCAGAAACAATAGAAACTGGGAACCCGTGCAATCAGACTATCACTCAATTATAGAGCTCTGCATACTGAGTCATGGAGAAAGTTTTCTTCACCGGTAAGAAGTGTGCCAATTTAGTAAGTCGATCAACTATAACCCAAAATAGCATTAGATTCCCTAACTGACCTCGGCAATCCAACAACGAAATCAATGGTAATATTCTCTCATTTCAACTCGGGAATAGGGAGCGGTTTGAGCATCCCTGCTGGCCTCTGATGCTATGCTTTCACTCGCTGACAAGTGAGGCATTCAGATACAAAGCGTTGAATATCTCGCTTCATCACTGGCCACCAATACAGCATATGTAGGTCCTTGTACATCTTCATACCCCCTGGATGGATGGAATACGGAGATGTATGTGCCTCTGTCAAAATATCATATCTAATCAAATCAACACCAGCATCCACATCCTTCCTATGTACCTCGCAATACCATCGGACACTGCGTAGAGTACACTGCCCTTGGTTTCGTCCTTCAGTCTCCATTTTTTTGACTGTTCATCTGAAGGATGACCTCTACGGATTCGGTCTAGCAAAGAAGACCGGACTGTCAGATTAGACAACTTAAGAGCTCTGCCCTTAGGATAAACTTCTATGACAAACCTCTGAATCTCTGACTGAAGAGAACTCTGCGCTGACAGCTGCGCTATGACTGCTACTTTCCTGCTCAAAACATCTGCCACAACATTAGCTTTCCCTGGATGGTAGCTTATTTCATAATCGAAGTCTTTTACTAACTCCAAACATCGTCTTTGTCTCATGTTCAACTCTTTCTGCATGAAGAAGTACTTGGGACTCTTCTGATTAGTGAATATCTGGCATTTCTCGCCATAAAAATATTTTCTCCATTTCTTCAGCGCAAAGAACACGACAGCTAACTCGACATCATGAGTCGGGTAGTTCTTCTCATGCACTTTCAACTATCTGGAGGCATAAGCTATAACCCGACCATGCTGCATCAATATTGCGCCTAAACCGAGCTTAGAAGCGTCAGTGTATAACAAAAAATTTCCTTGCCCTGATGGCATGGCCAAAACTGGCGCTGTGATAAGAGCTTGCTTCAAAGTATCGAAGCTCTTCTGACAATCATCAATCCATAAAAATTTAGCATTATTCTTTGTCAATGAAGTGAGTGGCACTGCAATCCAAGAAAACCCCTAAATAAATTTACTGTAGTAGCCTGCCAAGCCTAGGAAACTACAGATATCTGACGCGTTCTTCGGATGAACCCATTCTTTTACTGCGACCACTTTAGCTGGATCCACCTCAATGCCACTGCTAGATATAATATGTCCCAAAAATTTTACTTTCTCCAACCAGAATTCACACATACTGAATTTTGTAAACAACTTGCGACTGTGCAAGACTTGCAAAATTGTACACAAATGTTGACTGTGCTCCTCATGGCTCTTCGGGTATATAAGAATATCGTCAATGAATACTATGACAAACTGATCTAGGTAGGGTTGAAATACTCGATTCATTAGGTCCATAAAAATTGATGGAGCGTTCATCAGTCCGAATAGCATCACTAAGAACTCGCAATGCCCATATCTAGTTCTGAAGGCTGTCTTATGAACATATGCATCTTTTACCTTCAATTGATGATACCCAGAACATAGATATATCTTAGAGAACTCTATAGCTCCCTGCAACTGATCGAATAAGTCCTCGATCCTTTGTAATGGGTTTTTGTTCTTGATCGTTACCATGTTAAATTATCGATAATTGATACACAACCTCATGATCCCATCTTGAAGAGTACTGGTGCGCCCCATGGTGAGAAACTATGGAGGATGAATACTTTGTCTAGGAGCACTTTGATTTGTTGCTTGAGCTCTAACATTTCTGCTGGGGCCAAACGGTACGGTACCTTAGAGATTGGCACAGTGCCTGGCACAAGGTCAATGGTGAACTCCACTTTTCACTTTGGTGGAAGGCCTGTGAGATCGTCTGGAAAAACGTCAGGAAAATCTTTGACAACTGGTACATAAGATATTGACAGAGTGGGTGCGTCAGGTATTTAAATAATACTGTCCAAGAATTTCTGACACCCCTTATGCATGTGTCTTTATGCCTGCATGCAAGAGATTATGCGAGGGACACTTTTCCACCTGTTCGGCTCAAAAGGATATTGCTCAATGCCCAACATTCTTACTAGCACTGATCTTTTCTAAAAATCAATTAGAAGTCAGTCCATCCCCAAGATGATATCAAACTCTGGCATTGAGAACACAGTCAGATAGGCATAAACTAGGTGGCCCTGTAGTTCAAGATCGATATCTCTGATCATGCTAGTAGGTGATAACTCCTCCCCTGATGTGACTGTCACGGAGTAGCTCACGTCAAGTCCAATGGACTTGACTCCCAAATGATTAGCGAACGTCTCCGAGATAAAAGAGTGAGTGGCATTAAAATCTAACAAAGCCTTTGTGGCCATTCTTCATGAAAATGTTTCCTAAAGGATGTTAGCACAACACATAAACTTATACCTCATGCATGGCGAACACTCTCCCCTGGGTTGGATGCCTCCACAGCGGACAATCCCTCATCATATGATCACTGGCTTTACACTTGAAGCATTTGCCAGAACCCCATAAACACTGGCTCATGTGGCGATGGTTGAACTTCGGGCACACATGGTACTCAGGCATCTGAGGAGCCTTATGTTGCTGAATATGACCTTTGCCTTTCGGCGGTCCTTGGAACGGCCTCTTTCCCTGCTGACCCTAGAAAGGCCTCTCAAACAGCTGCTGCTGTGAATGGTGCTGCTGAGGAGCCTGATAGGGCCTCTTGCCCTGCCTGTAATTCTCCATATCTTTTTGGTCTTGCTCAGCCTCCAAGGCTCTCGATACCGCAACAGCATATGTAGTAGGACCAGCAACTCTAACATTACAGCGCAAGGTCAAACCTAATCCATCAATGAAATGCATCAGCTTCTCCCGTGCATCATTAGCAATTAGGGGCACGAAGTGACACCCCCTCTCAAATTTCCTTATGGACTCTGCAACGCTGCTGTCCCCCTGTAGCAAATTCATAAACTTCCTGGTCAGTCGAGAGCGTACTTCCTCAGTGAAGTACTTGGAGTAGAAGACTTCTTTGAAACCATCTCACAACAAGGTATGCAATTTTACATACACAGACGCGCTCTCTCATTACTGCCTGGCAACCGTTGTCAACAAAAAAGGTGGCACATCTAACTCTGTCTGCATGCTGCAGCTCCATGAAAGCAAAAATCACCTCGATGGACTTAATCAATCCCTCAGCTATCATCGGGTCAGTAGTCACCGAGAACTCTTTTGGTTCCATCCTCCCGAACCTCTCATACACTGCCTCTGGCCTGGGCCTCGCCCCTGAATATATTCCAGCATTGTTCCCCGCAAACTGTACAAAGAACTGAGTCATCCCTACAAGCATCTATGCCTGCACATCTGGCGATGGGCAAGGAGAAGTGGCCCTCTCCTCATCCAGAGGCTCTCCGTTCTCTTCACTTGCTCCTCGTGCAATAATACGTCTAGGACGCATACTGTTCCAAAATTTACCCAACACGTAAACCAACATGCAAGACATAATGTCTATATCATAAGATGCACGTAATTCGAATTTAAAAATGTACATGCTGAAATCATGACTTTGATGCTTACTACATGAAAGAATTTTAAAACTTTAAAACTTACAGACTTAAGGCGTGACTTCGTGAGCTTCTCGCAACTGGCAGTAGGCATAACCCTTTACAAGAACACCGCTATGATACCAACTGTAACGTACTCTACTTTTTAAACATGCTTAAAAATTTGCGGAAAATAAAAAATTTTCTTAAATATGAAATTCTCATTCGAAGTGCCAAATAACTTAAATGCTTGAACAAATTAATATTTGAAATTGTAAACAAATTGCAACAAGTAATTGTTTAAAATTCGTTTAAATAAATCAGAGTAAAAGAAATAAAATCTTATCGCTCGAGCGCGCCCCGTCCAGAAGTTCTAGCGCTCGAGCTGTAGGATCTCGCGCCGCCCTGCGAAAAATTTTGAAAACCAACACAATTGAGCAGTCACACGAGAATGATTATAACTCACTCATCTTCTGTCCAAAAATTATTAATTTACTGGTAAATCAAAGATATCGAAAATTAATATGTTTTATATCTTACAAGTTTTCCAAAAAGTTGACCCAAAATTCACAGTACTCAAAATGATAGCAGACTCGCTTTTAAGACCAAAAATTTGATCCAAAATCGTTTCAAAACATTTTTGCTCAACCTTTTGCACAACATACACGGATTTTGCTTAAAATATGCATCAAAATACTTACTACGACAAGATCGATGCAAAAATAAAAGAATATACATCCCTTTGTGTCTAAACGCTCGAAGATGACAAATACCGACACGGTGGGTTACGGGAGATGACCGGGGAATGCTTGCTACACGATTCTTGGTCGAAAACCAACGTAAATCTTAAGAAATTTGCAAGGGGGAAGGGGCGGCTGCTGATGAGTATGAAGAACCCTAGTTCTCTCCTCCAAAACTAACGTGTAGGTGTGTGTCAGATTTGTGTCTGTTATTAACGTGTAAGTGTTTGTGTGTAGATTAGAGAGTTAATTAGGGGTTAATTAGTTAGATAAAAAATAATAATAACTAATTAACATGATAGTTAAAATACTAACCCACACTAATTTACTAGCACCCCTTATTTAATAAAATACACATGTGCCTAGTTTTCAAGGTTTAAAATCTCCAATTTTTAAATTGGTATTTGAAAAACTTAAAATCTCAAAGTCACATAATAAATTAAATTAGACTTTAAAATTCTTAAAATTCCAAAAAAAATCACTTAAAATAACAATTTTCTTGACTTGAAATAAAATATCACATTTCAAGAATTGTCTAAATCGTCACTATTCTCTTTTACCGATCCCGCATCGAATATTCGCCTGAAACATAAAACTCAAGAAAACATTTTAACGTGCATCACAATAAACATGTAACAATTTAAAATAATGTGAATCGTAAATCATGCATGGTTAAAAATCATTTTAAAAATTAAATAAATAATTTTAACCATTTAATAAATGCAAGGGTTTACGTGTACTGATTTTGGGTTCTACATTTTCAATGTCTTGTCTCGTCTTCTGAACTCAACTAACTTCTTTCCTTTTTTTAGTTGAATGTCGAATGTCCTTCTTTGATTTAGGACAGTCAGCAATGAAATGTCTTGTCTTGCCCTAGTTGTATCAAGAATTTGGCTCTTCCTTTGAATTGTTCTTATCATATTGTCTCTGAAAAGAACTTTGATTTCTTCTCACAAATTTTCCAAATTTCTCGAAAAATAATGACATCGCATCATTACTCAGTTTTTTTGCAGTCTTCTCAACTGAACCAGTCGGTTCCAGTTTGAAGGCACTTAGAGCAGTTGTGACTGTTGGTGTTGAAAGTTCTCCTTCCCTTGTCTGTAGTTCGAACTCATAAGCTTTGAGATCAGAAAATAGGTCATGTAATTCTACCTTATTCAGGTCTTCGGATTCTCTCATAGCCATCGTCTTTACATTATATTATTTGGGAAGACCTAGAACCGCCTTCAACGAAACTTATTTATTTGAATACACTTTCCCAAGTCTATTCAGTTCATTGATAATGTTGTTTACTCGTTCGTCGTATTCATTCATTGACTCTCTAGTCTTCATTTTGATGTTGTCAAATTTTTGTACCACGACTGAGAGTTTGTTATCTTTAGTTTGCTCATTTCCTTCGCATAACTAGATCAGTTTCCCAGATTTATTTTGTTGTCCTGCACATCTTGAACTTACTGAATGTAACCTTGTCAAAGGTTTTGTATAGAATATATTTAGCCACATTGTCTAGGTTGGTTTTCCTCTTATCTTAAGTTGTCCACTCTTCTCGTGGTTTCTCGACGCGAGGGGCTGCTCCATCAGTTATGGAAACTGCTGTATTTGCCTTCAATATTTTCATTGGTCCGTCAGTTATGACGTAACACATGTCATCATCATGTGCAGCTAAATGAGCCTGCATTTTGATCTTCCAGTCATCAAACTCTTCTATTGA
Organism: Primulina tabacum; assembly: GCF_025594145.1. NCBI lineage: Eukaryota > Viridiplantae > Streptophyta > Magnoliopsida > Lamiales > Gesneriaceae > Primulina > Primulina tabacum. Next base: position 49,071 of record NW_027459766.1, on the reverse strand, counting down.
AAACATGGGGATCTTATTGAAAAAAGACATGGTAATTAGATTGTAAAGATAGAAAGTATTCATAAAAAGATTAACAGGACTCTTATACCACTTGTTAGGATCGATTGGGTGAGTGAGAGTGTTTAGAAGGGGGGGTTGAATACACACTTTATGATTTTCAAACCTTTTCGTCGGGGTGAATCAGCTTAGTGATAAATTGAATTTGATAATCTTGTTCTCAATGTCAATCAGTTAACTTAAATTACGGAAATAAACTGAAAGATAGATTGAATACTTGAGAAAGAAAGAACACAAAGATTTATGGATGTTCGGAGACTTCAAATGCTCCTACGTCAGCCCTTCTATCTCAAGGATAAGATTTCACTAAAAGACTTTGATTAATTAGAGTAGCTGTAATAACCCACTTCAGTTTGGTCTTCAACATTACGAAAATGAAACTCTTAGTGTTTTTACATTTTTATCAGTACGCAACTGATATATTTTTCTAAGCACAACTGATCTAAAAATATCGAATATAGTAACAATAAGTTCTTATGCTAGTGATCGGAATATAGCCTGAAAACTATGAATATATCTGATAAAGCGTGAGCTTTTTTGTAACTGATAATGATTTGCTTGTTCTTGTTCTTGCTAACTCGGTAATTGTCACTCACTTCTTCTCAGCTAATCTTCTCGGCTATTTATAGGCTTTGCTCTCAACTGTAATATTTAATGCGTTTAAATGTCATATATCCGTTGATTTTTCCTGAGTAGACACGTCATCATTCTTCTGACAATCGTACACTGTGGCATTCTGATATGCGGTGCACTCACTACAAGTTGCAGTCGGCTCTTGTACAAATTATCGATTGTTGGCTGCACTCTTCAACTGATTATGTGTCAAGCTGATTTATCATTTGACTCTATAGCCGATTCGATGAACTGATTTTTTAACTGATCAGTATTAACTGATAGTTAAGTTTGCTACACAGATTTAGTTAGCTTTAAACAGTTCATTTGCCTTCGATTGTTTAGTGCATAAATTATCAGTCGTGCAACTTCAGTTCAGTTACGTACAGTTAAGTTGATCAATTCTGTAATCTTCAAACCCTCAATTTGTCGAACTCCGAAATTCTGATTCCAACACATTGCTACTTCCCCAACTGAAGCTGAATATTTAGCTGCTGGAAGTTGTTGTGCTCAAGTGCTATGGAATCAGCAACAGCTGAAATATTACGGAGTGATTTCTGAAGAGTCACCCATATACTGTGACAACACCAGCTTCATTGTGATTACATATAATCCAGTTCTTCATTCTAGAACCAAGCACATTGATGTCAGACATCACTTCATCAGATATCATGCTCTCAAGAAAGATATTAGGTTGGAATATATCTCAATTGAACAACAAGCTGCAGATATCTTCAATAAGCCACTATCCGGGACTAAATTTTCTTATTTTATAAATATTTTAGAGCTTATTGATTTATCTTGTTGATTAATTTAGGGGCAACGTATAATTTCAGTAAGTCAACTGATGAGACAAATGTCAGTTATTTATTAACTGAACTAAGTCAGTCACAAACTGATCATTCAACAATTAATCAACTGATCTTATCACATAAGTTGACTAACTTTAATTTGCTTAAGTTTCATAATAAAAAATATGACTAATTGTGGCTGTTAATTTAAATTTATTCAAAATTTTGAATTTCAAAATGTTAAAATTCTGTTTTTGTATAACTTCAAAATTCAGTTTCTAAAAATATATGGTAAAGTTTGTATGACCTATTATTATGGTTAAACTTATAACGAACTGCCATGTGTTCAAAATTTTAAAAGTCATGAGACATATTTTGTAGTTGTCCTTTCTCAAATTTGTTCTCACACTGTCCAAATTTTCCAAGTCTCGAATTCTTCAGAGCAAATCACTTGTACTCATTTTTCTCTCTTTACAGCTAAAATATAATTGAAATGACAGGTCAAACCCCAGCTTTCCTATTGAACGCTATTGCAATCGATTTTGAATCTGTTCTAGCAATTTTCGATTATCAGTTTGTAGCATGTTTGAGAAGATTGAAGCATCTGGGCTCCGTCACTTTCTATGGCTGGCAACTCAAGAGATTCACTCTACAGAAATTATGTCTACCTATGAATCTAGCTAGGTGACTGATGATGGAAAAATCAATATGAAGGTGAACGGACACACTATTTTCGTTGATGAGGAATTTTCCAGGACACTATTTCATCTTTCAGATGATGGCCTCTCCAGGTTTTCAGATGTAGCTGCTGTAAATATCGAATATGATATGAATCTAGCCAGCCACTATGCGTTCCAAGAACTAATCCCGAGAGGACGATTGAAGATGTTGAATTTTGCCCTTCATTCAACCAATAAAAGCTTGGAAATAAGGCTCGAGGGGTTCGGGTTGCATCACCATCAAGTAGAGGATGAATTGGAAGTTTGCGCCTTAACGCGTAAGTGGTGGAGATCAACAAAGAATATAATGAAGGAGTTCAGAACAACCAAGCATATGAATGCGAAATGGGCCGAGAAGACAGCAACTAACACGCACCGGCGCAAGAAAGACGCGCTGCCGCGCGCATTAAGCAGCACTAGGCACGCCACCGCGCCACAAGTGGCACAGCCGCGCGCCCATGCGCGCGCCACCGCGCGTAAACCCGCGCCACCGCGCGCGCTCCATGCTGGTCCTGGACAGAATCTCGCGCGCCACCGCGCGAGAAGAAATTGTTCGCAACTTTCTTTATGACTTTTTACACTACTTTTTATGGTTTTTGTTGATTATTTAAGCCTTGTAATAGACCATGAACGAAATACAATTCAGACATATATCAAATATCTTGAGGATTTCTCTCAAATTTGCAAGGCATTTTGCTTTGTTCTTTACAAAATCAAACTTATCAAAAATTGCATCTTTGTGGCGTTTGTCAATTGTTTTCGCACGGATTGTCAAAAACAAGTTCTTTGAAGGTTCATATGAAATTCGATTGTTATTATCATTGATATTTGTTGCTAAGTGTTAATCGCTTAGAGGTGAATATCACAAATCGTTGCTTGTTTCAAAAGATCGGGACGACATAATCGATCCTTGTTCGTTATTGAATTGAGGGCGCAATTCTAATTAATCGAGTTTGCTTCTCATTCGAACGAGGATTCGCATCATTTGGTATCAGATCTTTTGGTTCTTTTTGATTCAAGTAAGCGTATCCGTTCAATTCCTCGTAGCATTTTCAATACCGATTTTCGTATAGCGATTTTCTACGTATTTGTTGGATAAAAAAAACCAAAAAAGTTACAATATGCTTGATAGTCAATTTCAGTCATTGTTGGTAGAATTTGGGAAAAGAATGGAGGAAGAATTTAAACATTTGCGTGAAAGATATGGGCGAGTGGATGAGAGTGGAAGGATGAGTAAAGAGGAGAGAAGCACGGCGACACCAGCGAGGAGTTCAAAACGTGGATATCAAGGTACATCGCAAGTCTCACATAATTGTATTTCTGATATTCGATGTTTGTGGTTTCTAGAGATAGGACATGATTTTCATCATTGTCCAAATGAGGATGTGAAGGTAGTGGATTCCACTTCCAACCTTGAAGCCAAACATGTGGATGATTTGAATGTTGAGGTTGATACTCCAATTGTGTCTCATGTGAGTATTGAGTGTTGTGGTGTGGAGGGTGAATTGTTAAATGATGTGCAAGTTGTTTCTTTCGCTCAACTGTCTACGAATGTAATATGTATTGGTGAATCAATTTGTTATGAGTTGAAAGAAAAAGAAAATGAGATGGCCGAAAAAGAGAGTGATAAAAAAGGCGGGATGGTCATCGAAGAACAAAAAGATTTGTGTGAAAAAGAGGCCAAACAAACAAAAAAAAGAAATTATATGTATCGCTCAAAAGAGTAAGGATGAGCGACTCTTTATTTTGAATAAACCACTTCATGTACATCTGCGCAAAGTTGGTTTATTTTATTTTAATGAAATAGCCGGTTCGATCCCGAGCATTGTTAAACTCTACTTGCAAGATTGTGGAAAAGGCATGAAAAGTATTGATATTCCTAGCTATCAAGAAAAACAAGATTTGAGGACAAATCTTTTTGAAGAAGGGGGTATGATATGAATCTAGCCAGCCACTATGCGTCCCAAGAACCAACCCAGAGAGGACGATTGAAGATGTTGAATTTTGCCTTTCATTCAACAAATAAAAGCTTGGAAATAAGGCTCGAGGGGTTTGGGTTGCATCACCATCAAGTAGAGGATGAATTGGAAGTTTGCGCCTTAGCGCGTAAGTGGTGGAGATCAACAAAGAATATAATGAAGGATTCCCGAACAACCAAGCATATGAATGCGAAATGGGCCGAGAAGACAGCAACTAACACGCACCCGCGCAAGAAAGACGCGTAGCCGCGCGCATTAAGTAGCCCTAGGCGCGCCACCGCGCCACAAGTGGCGCAGCCGCGCGCCCATGCGCGCGCCACCGCCCGCGCTCCGTGCTGGTCCTGGACAGAATCTCGCGCGCCACCTCGCGAGATCATGCGCAGCCGCGCGCCCTGCCGTGTAGAAATTGTTCACAGCTTTCTTTATGACTTTTTACACTACTTTTTATGGTTTTTGTTGATTATTTAAGCCTTGTAATAGACCATGAACGAAATACAATTCAGACATATATCAAATATCTTGAGGATTTCTCTCAAATTTGCAAGGCATTTTGCTTTGTTCTCCACAAAATCAAACTTATCAAAGATTGCATCTTTGTGGCGTTTGTCAATTGTTTTCGCACGGATTGTCAAAAACAAGTTCTTTGAAGGTTCGTATGAAATTCGATTGTTATTATCGTTGATATTTGTTGCTCAGTGTTAAACGCATAGAGGTGAGTATCACAAATCGTTGCTTGTTTCAAAAGATCGGGACAACATAATCGATCCTTGTTCGTTATTGAATTGAGGGTGCGATTCTAATTAATCGTGTTTGTTTCTCATTCATACGAGGATTCGTATCCGAATAGATGCAGACGGTTCTATCAGCGAGTAGAAAATTGGTCAAAGTGTCTGATCCCAAGAAAGAACTGAATCCAGAGTTATAGCAACTGACAAATTTTTCGCTAAGGGCATTCTAGTAGAAGCTGGTTCATTTGTTGCCCTAGAGAATTTCCAAGTGCTGACTCCTATTATGAAAGGGATTAAGATGATTTGATCATCTATTCTCTTCACAATTCTGAAAAATATGGTGCAATCTATGAAGCAGTCGAAGGGCTTCACACTTCACATGAGCAGGCTGATTGAGAACACAGGGATTTTTCAGGAATCCTCCTCATCAGTTTCAAAATTCAAGGTGTACAACGCTAACAAAGTTCAACCAAAGAAGTCTTTTTTTGAGGAGGCAGGTGCTAAACCCAAGAAAGCTGTCAAGGAAAAAGTAGTTGATGCACCAAAGGCAAAAAGGAAACTGGTCTTGTCTACCACTGATTCGGAGAAGACCCTCTCTCCTCAACCGTTGAAGAAGCCGAGGTCTCAGAAGACTAAGCTTGCTCCTAAGCTAGGACCTCTTCCTGAGCAGTCCTCCAGAACTGAGGAACCTATCCCTGCAGTTCCGATTCAGTCAGTTCTTCCAACATCCAAATTGAAGACCAAAACCACAGCTGACTACCGTTCTACAATAATAACTGAATTTGGTGAGAAGCTGAAGATGATTTGAATTCCAGATCCTCTGACCACAGTTGTAGAACCCGTAAATCAGACTACGTATAAGCCATGTATAATTACTATTATTTAAATTAAAATGATTTTATGCATGAGGATTTAAATTCTTTTCTTTAAAATTGTTAAGTATTTTACGCAGTAGTTTAGTTTTATCTTTTCAGTTTAAGTGAGGCCGGACTGGAGTTGGAGTATGAAGATAAAATTTAATATTAAGAAAACATTCCTAGAATTTATTTGAGATAAATAATAAGTTAATTTAATGTAAAAGAATGTTTAAGGAATTATTTAAGCAATTTGAGATAAGTAGTAAATAAATTCTCTTAGGTTCAATAATTAATTTATTAATTAACTAAAATATTTAATGGGTAGATAAAACACTAAAGAGTTAAAATACATTATTTAAGCAATTTTCTACCTTATTTTGAATATAGATTTCGGCCACTACCCTTTTTAAATTTAAAAACTTTTGGCAACTCTCCATTTTTGATATCTTTCCTTAATCCTTTCAGGGCATAGATAATTCCTTCAACTTTAAATCCTCAATAATTATTAATTAAGCAATTTTCCTACCCATTTTATCTAGAGATTTCGGCCATCACCCTTAAAAGATTAAAATAGTTGACAACTCACCACTTGATTCATTTCCTTAATCCGTTCTTGGTAGATAATTCCCTCACCATTTAATGTTCAATAATTAAACAATTAAGCAATATTTCACCTTGAACCTAGACTAGAAATCGGCCATGCACACCTCTAATTATCCCTTAAATCAAATCATATCATTATTATTTCCTTATCTAACAAACTCAAAAGATAGCAAGGTTCATTTCTCCCATTTATCTTGCAAACTTCCCATTCTCTTCCCTAGGCATTTTCCTCTCCATTTCTTCGAAATTTCAGAGCATTTCAGAGAGAAAAAAATCATGAGTCTTCATAGGAATAACAAGAGAGAAAACAAAAAAAGAACACTCCGTCTCCGCCGCGCCGTGTCGTCGTATCATTTTTGTTTTCTTCAAAACAATTTCCAAGGCATGTCTATATTATTTCTATGCTCTTCAATCAAGTTATATATCTATTTTTAAACCATTACATGTGCTTGACCCTTGATAAAAACCAAAATCACCACAGCAACATTTTCGAAAACAAAGTGCAGATTTTCGGCTCTCTTTCCCTGTGCCTTCACGGTTTTTGCTTGTTTTTGTTGTTTAGGGATTGGCTCGATTACAGGCAACCAAGGCTGCATCTAGGCTTGTACTAGGATGTGTTAGAGAGGTGTCGGTCCATTGGTTGCGGTCCATGCACCCCAACAAAACCATTTTTGACAGCAACACCCCATGTCGCAATTCTTTAGACTCGATTTTTCCTTGTTGCTTGTCTAAGAGGAGAGTTCGAACCTTTGCTGCCCTAGGGGCTATAGCCATGGTTAAAACCTCTCCTCGACATGTCTAGAACGTGACCAAGATGCCCTTTCATGGCTTGGTTCATGGTTCCATCAGTTTTAAAAATAAAACAAGAACAGCGCCCCATCGGTTTCATTTTCTGGTTTTTGGTTGTTGAGTTGGGTTTCGAATTTTTGGTGTTAAGTGAGTTGTGGTTGGCTTCTAGCCCTTAGCCATGACTCATGCAACACCTTCGAATATCTATCATGGACCATGGTTAACCTCATAACCATTTGATCCTTCATTTGACAGCAAAACAAGCTACACCACTTACGGTCCAGCATGTGTTCTCGGGTGGAGCTTTGGGTTTGTCGTAGGTGTTGGCTTGGATTTTGGCTGGCCTACGGCCCTTAGCCATGGTTCAAACCATACCTTAGGATGTTAGCAAGAGGCTCTGGTTAGTGGTTCAAGTCCCAATGGCCATTAGCCTTACAAACGACGCAAGGAAGCGCAACAGCTGATGCTGTAATTTTCTTGACAGCAACTTTGTTCTTCGGTTCAGGGGCTCGTTTGAGTACTTGGTTGGCTTTTAGCCTATGACCTTGGACTGAACAGTGCCTTATTGAGTTAGGAAGGTCATGTCTTTGGCTGTTTGTGATTTGGTTAAGTTTAGAGGTTGTACAAGAAATTACGGTGCAACGGGCCAAAGTGACTCTCGAAAGAGCGTTTCACGATTTTGGCCTCCATTCACCGAATTTCGAGTTTTAAAATTTTTAGGAGCATTATTTCATTATGTTAGACGTATTTTGATCAAGACTAAACGATGGTTCGGTGTTGGTTCGGGTTGGTACGGAGTCATGGTTAGAAATCTAGTTGTTGGTCTAGTTGGCCGTTTTGGGATCAATGATTAAATTATTCTCAAGGAAAAATCATTTGCATAGTTTTCATGTTAGAATTAGGTCGCAGCGAGCCAGAGAACGATCCAACCCAATTTTTAAAATAACTCAGGAATTTAATTATATTACGTGCATAAAATATAAAAGTTTATTTTTGAGATATATGCGATATGTCTTGTGGCCACTTCACACTCATGGGATTGTAGCTTATGGGATTATTACTTCATCCGATTGCTACTGACCGGTTCATGTTCATGTATGGGTACGGATATCCAGTCCAAGGGCTTTGATGATCTCTACCGCCCAGTATATTGTGGTTTATCTGATCAGACGATTCAGTTCATGTTATGGGCCACTTGCGTAGAACATATTCTCAACAGAAAATTATGATATGCTATTTTATGACAGGGCTCTATCGAGCAAACATTTCACTTACGATTTTTCAGTTATGCACGTATTTATAATTATTCATGGCATGACTTTTCACGTTACGCTCTATGATATGATATTTTATGTTACGCCAGATTTTACGATATTTTTACTTGTTATCCATGATATATGCATGCTGAGTCTTTAGACTCACTAGACTTGATTGTTGTAGGTACTGATGGGGTCGGGACCGAGGGCGGGGACCAGTGAGCCATCTTGGGTCGGCAGTAGTAGGAACCCGATGACCTCATTTTCAGCACTTATTATTTTTATTCAAGACTCAGTTTTTATTTTGTTGAATTATTTTAAGTTGTTATTTTGAAAACATTATTTACTTCCGTTGCTACTTTAAACATTGAATCTTTTTATCAGTATATTTTATGAATGAGGCATTTTAATTTATTTAAAGAGAAAATTTTAAATTATTCCGCAAATTTTCAAGTACGAAAATACGGGCCTCTACAGTTGGTATCAGAGCCTATGTTCTTTTAAACGGTTGTACTACTACTGATCTCGAGAAGCTCACGAAGTCACGTCTTCGGTCTGTAAGTTTTACGTTTACGCATTTCTTTTAAAGCATGAAATATTTTAACAGCATGTTTTCATGAAATGATTTATGTCCAAATTATGGTGATGCAGTATTTATTTAGTTTTAAAGAAATAATAGAAATTATGCATGTTGGTTACGTATGAGTTATGTATGGAACAGTATGCCTCCTAGACGCATTCTTGAGCGCACGAGAGATGATGAGCTTCGCCAGGAGGACGGTGAGAATCAGAGGCAGGAGAGAGATTTATCACCTCCACCGGACATGGATGCCCAGATGCTAGCCGGTATGATGCAGTTCTTCGCACAGTTTGCGGGGAACAATGCTGGGGTAGCCAGGCCGACTGGGCCTGAGGCTACCTATGAGCGGTTCATGATGATGAGACCGAAGGAGTTCTCAGGGACGACAGATCCTGAGATTTCGGCCATAGTTTGATATCTTTCCTTAATCCTTTCAGGGCATAGATAATTCCTTCAACTTTAAATTCTCAATAATTATTAATTAAGCAATTTTCCTACCCATTTTATCTAGAGATTTTGGCCATCACCCTTAAAAGATTTAAAATAGTTGACAACTCACCACTTGATTCATTTCCTTAATCCGTTCTTGGTAGATAATTCCCTCACCATTTAATCTTCAATAATTAAACAATTAAGCAATATTTCACCTTGAACCTAGACTACAAATCGGCCATGCACACCTCTAATTATCCCTTAAATCAAATCATATCATTATTATTTCCTTATCTCACAAACTCAAAAGATAGCAAGGTTCATTTCTCCCTTTTATCTTGAAATCTTTCCATTCCCTTCCCTAGACATTTTCCTCTCCATTTCTTCGAAATATCAGAGCATTTCAGAGAGAAAAAAATCGTGAGTCTTCATAGGAATTACAAGAGAGAAAACAAAAGAAGAACACTCCGTCTCCGCCGCGCTGTGTTGTCGTATCATTTTTGTTTTCTTCAAAACAATTTCCAAGGCATGTCTATATTATTTATTTGCTCTTTAATCAAGTTATATATCTATTTTTAAACCATTACATGTGCTTGACCCTTGATAAAAACCGAAATCACCACAGCAACATTTTCGAAAACAAAGTGCAGATTTTCGGTTCCCTTTCCTTGTGCCTTCACGGTTTTGGCTTGTTTATGTTGTTCAGGGTTTGGCTCGATTCTAGGCAACCAATGCTGCATCTAGGCTTGTACTAGGATGTGTTAGAGAGGTGTCGGTCCATTGGTTGCGGTCCATGCACCCCAACAAAACCATTTTTGACAGCAACACCCCATGTCGCAATTCTTGAGACTCGATTTTTCCTTGTTGCTTGTCTAAGGGGAGAGTTAGAACCTTGGCTGCTCTAGGGGCTGTAGCCATGGTTAGAACCCCTTCTCGACATGTCTAGGACGTGACCAAGATTCCATATCATGGCTTGGTTCAAGGTTCCATCGGTTTTAAATATAAAACAAGAACAGCGCCCCATCGGTTTCATTTTCTGGTCTTTGGTTGTTGAGTTGGGTTTCGAATTTTTGGTGTTAAGTGGGTTGTGGTTGTCTTCTTGCCCTTAGCCATGACTCATACAACACCTTATCATGTCTAGCATGGACATGGTTAACCTCATATCCATTGGATCCTTCATTTGACAGCAAAACAAGCTACACCCCCCATGGTCCAGCATGTGTTCTCGGGTGGAGCTTCGGGTTTGTCGTAGGTGTTGGCTTGGATTGTGGCTGGCCTAGGGCCCTTAGCCATGGTTCAAACCATACCTTAGGATGTTGGCAAGAGGCTTTGGTTGGTGGTTCAAGCCACAATGGCTATTAGCCTTACAAACAACGAAAGGAAGCGCAACAGCTGCTGCTGTAATTTTCTTGACATCAACTTTGTGATTCGGTTCAGGGGATCGTTTGAGTTCTTGATTTGGTTTTAGCTGATGGCCTTGGACTGGACAGTGACTTATTGAGTTATGGAGGTCATGTTTTTGGCCGTTTGTGATTTGGTTAAGTTTAGAGGTCGTACGAGAAATTACGGTGCAACATGCCAAAGTGACTCTCGAAAGAGCGTTTCACTATTTTCGCCTCCATTCACCGAATTTCGAGTTTCACAATTTTTAGGAGCATTATTTCATTATGTTAGACGTATTTTGATCATTACTAAATGATGGTTCGGTGTTGGTTCGGGTTGGTACGGAGTCATGGTTAGAAATCTAGTTGTTGGTCTAGTTGGCCGTTTTTGGGATCAATGACTAAGTTATTCTCAAGGAAAAATCATTTGCATAGTTTTCATGTTAGAATTAGATCGCAGCGACCCTGGGAACAATCCAACCCAATTGGTAAAATAACTCAGGAATTTAATTATATTACGTGCATAAAATATAAAAGTTCATTTTTGAGATATATGTGATATGTGTTGTGGCCACTTCACACTCATGGGATTGCAGCTTATGAGATTATTACTTCATCTGGTTGCTACTGACCGGTTCATGTTCATGTATGGGTACGGATATCTAGTCCAAGGGCTGTGATGATCTCTACCGCCCAGTATACTGTGGTTTATTCTGATCAGACGATTCAGTTCATGTTATGGGCCACTTGCGTAGAACATATTCTCAACAGAAAATTATGATATGCTATTTTATGACAGGGTTCTATCGAGCAAACATTTCACTTACGATTTTTCAGTTATGCACGTATTTATAATTATTCATGGCACGACTTTTCACGTTACGCTCTATGATATCATGTTTTACGTTACGCCAGATTTTACGATATTTTTACTTGTTATCCATGATATATTCATGCTGAGTCTTTAGACTCACTAGACATGATTGTTGTAGGTACCTATGGGGTCGGGACTGAGGGCGGGGACCAGTGAGCCATCTTGGGTCGGCAGTAGTAGGAACCCGAGGACCTCATTTTCAGCACTTATTATTTTTATTCCAGACTCAGTTTTTATTTTGTTAAATTATTTTAAGTTGTTATTTTGAAAGCATTATTTACTTCCGCTGCTACTTTAAACATTGAATCTTTTTATCAGTATATTTATGAATGATGCATTTTAATTTATTTAAATAGAAAATTTTAAATTATTCCGCAAATTTTCAAGTACGAAAATACGGGCCTCTACAACAGTTGTCTGCCCCACAATTATATCGCAGTCACACAAAATGAGTGCTCATCTGAGAATTGGTGGACAAAATTGGTTCTGGATTAGATATGCCTCATGCCCTAACAGATATGAAGGGCAAGGAAAAGTTGACTGAAGAACCGAGACCCAACAATGATATTCAGACGCAGATTAATCTCATTATGGATTCAGACGCAGTATGATCTCATTATTGATGCCATCAATGAGCATGCTGAGCTGAAAGTAGAGCGCTATGACGAATGGGTGCAAATTCAAAACGGTCACACTTGCCAAGAAACTAAAGAAAAAGAAGACTATTCTGAAGCGGTTCATAGCACTGGAGTCAGCAGTGATGAAGACTATAAAAGTAACCTCAGTCGCCTAAGCCATGGTGAGAAGGTCATACTTCTTTAACTTAATGAGAATCAAAAGGCCGGCTGAGGTGACAACTGAATTGAAGACGAACTATGATCCAGCTGGTCCGACTGCATATGCTGATCAAACAATTTTCCAACAACTAGACTCTGATTTGATCACTTTCCAAATAAAGGTTAATACTTGAATTTGAATCAGAATTTTGGAGTTTGACAAAATAAGTGTTTAAATATTTCCCGAACTGATGGACTCAACTGAACGCAAAGTAACTGAAATTATGTAACTACAGTTGCCCGAACTGATTATTAATGAGCTAAAAATCAAAGGCAACTGAACTGATAGAAGCTAACTGAAATTGTGTAGTTCACTGGATGATCAGTTAAGACTAATCAGTTCATCGAAAAGCTGAATAGAAAACTGAAATATCAGTTACACAGTCAATTCATCAATCGGCTATGAAAGTCAACTGATAAATCAGCTTGACACATCATGAGTTAAGACTGATCAGTTACACAATCAGTTCATCGAAAAGATGAATAGCAAACTGAATTATCAGTTACACAGTCAGTTCATCAATCGGCTATGAAAGTCAACTGATAAATCAGTTTGACACATCATCAGTTAAGGAACGTATCTATCACGAGACAATTTGTACAAGAGCAGACTACAACCTGTAGTGAGAATGCCGCATATCAGATTGCCACAGTGTACGATTGTCAGAAGAATGATGACGTGTCTACTAAGGACAAATCAACGGACATAATTATTTGAACGCATTCAATATTATCGTTGGGAAGTAAAGCCTATAATTAAAACTTTTTCGCGTACATTCATTCTTCAGTTAAAAGCTTTTAAAGATCAATTACAAGAAGCTCACGCTTATCAGATATACTTATAGCTTTCAGGCTATATTTCGAGCACTAGCACAAACATTTATTGTTATTATATTCGATCTTTAATATCAGTTGTGCTTAGCAAACATATCAGTTATGTACTGATAAAAGTTGTAAAGATACTAAGAGTTTCAGTTTGGCAGTGTTTAAAACCAAATTGAAGTTCGTTATTACAGATTCTGTAATTAATCAAAGTCTTCTAGTGGAACCTACCCGATGTGGTAGAAGGGGTGATGTAGGAGGAGTTGAAGTCTCAGAACATCCATAAATATATCTTGTATACTAAACTGTTTAACATTTGCTTTCAAACTGATTTGATCAGTTGAAGAAGTTATCAGTCCAGTTCTCACTATAACTGAACTGATATATTCAAGAACTGATCCCCCTTATATCAGTTAATTAGTGTACATAAGTTAAAAGCTTTAAACGGATTAGCTTTCTTAACGAATGAATACTTCGAGTATTTTCCTCTTGGTTTAAAACCAAACTCGATTTAATTCATCGGTGTTTACATTATTAGAACACGAGCTATTGCAGCTCATTGAGAATATTGTGTTTGAAGCACCAATCGCAGGTGCCTAGAACCGATCCATCAATTGGTATCAGAGCTAGCTGTTCTAAGAAAGACATTTGAATGATGATATTTTAAAATATGCTTCAAAATGTTATTTAAAATGGAATTCAAAATCCTCTTACAAATTTTATATGAGCTTACCGTGGGAAGAGAAAAGATTGTTGGATCTGCAACTAACATTGTAGCCAGTTCTCTCGACTCTGGATTTTGTTGTTTTAGCAGATCGCAGGTTTTTGACTTTAAACTGACAGCAGAACAGCTAAACGGATCGGTGGACAAGATTTCAGTTTCCTGCCTACCAGTTCAGCTGATCAACAGACGAAACCCAGCTACGTTGAAATGCTGGATGATTAAAGCGGAGCTTAATCATCAACATTATATAACCGTTTAACTGCCATATCAGATCAGAGTAGATGATCAATGTGGTTCAGCATCAGCTGAGTCCAGTTTATGTCAGCTCGACCAGTTAGCCAGCACGTAGATTGTCACGCCCCGTGTCCGAAGCATTCGTGACATCCGGCATTGTTTAATTACTTGAAAACAATTAAGCCTCGTATCAAATCAAACCAGTCTTTTTCATAAATTAATATTGTCTTTACAATGACAATGAAATGGAAATTACATCAGAGTTTCAGAAGCGGAATTAAAAGAAAATCAGAAACTCTTGAGTCTTGATCTGGATCATCGATTCACCAACCCCAGAAAGCTTCCTGCTCCTCCTCATTTATTTGCTCTTCAGTTTTATCTGAAATTTGTAAGGGGTGAGTGTTTTGGGAAACACTCAGCAAGTGGGGGTCGATCGATTCTCAATGATACATATAGATCTTAATCTTTAAACAGTTCTTTAACAATCTTTCAAATCATATTACTTTTAACTCATCATAACAGAAACGAATCGAACAAAAAACAAAGTTTTTTCAGATGATTCCAAATAGTTCAGAAGCAAATCAGATAATTTCGGACAAAACAAACACAACACTGTTACTCATCTCATTTTCATGGTCAAATTGTCCCCAATATGTTAGTCCTCTAAGGGGTGAGGGCCAGACAGAAATGGTTTTATACCCACAATTGGGGGCCAAACAGAAATGGTTTTATACCCACCATTGGGGGCCAGACAGAATCACAATTCTCGTCCCATTTCAAATTGAATCGTAACAGTGTAACAAAGATTTCAGATTTTCATCGAACAGAACTTATCAAAATTTTCAGATATTAGATTTTCAAACGAATTCAGCGGAATCAACGAATTTCAAAAACATAGAAGAAACATATAATCGATCGAAATTTTAAATAAAACAGACTGAAATTTTCGAAAATAAGGACACACATACATGCATGCCATATTATGTATATCAAAGTTTGAAAATACAAAAAGATACGTAACAAAAGCCCACTTACTGTATTTTGGAGGTAGAACCGAAATTGGTAGACTTTGGCACCTTGCTTCCCGAAATTTCTGCAGCACTTCGACGTAACTTTGACAAATGAGGTCTTCGAGCAGGCAGCACTTTGACGCAAAGTTTCAGCACTGGACCGTACGAAATTTTCTCCTCTTTTCCTTGCTTGCTTGGCCGAAATTTTTGAGGGTGAGGGGAAGGGAAAACCGAAACCTTGGCTTGATTTTTGAGGTGGTATAGCAATGCATGGTTTCTCACATTTATGAGCCAAGACTTGCCCCTTCATCTAGCCCATGCCCGCCCACCTTGTCCTCCAAGAAAGGATTTATTGTCCTCATTATGGTGGTCAAAGCATATCAAGCACCAAAGGCCATCCCTCACCTCATAATTGTGTCTTGGTCTCCTAGCTCCTCCCTTTGCTCATTCATGGTTTAACTCAAAAGTTATTTCCTGAATATTTAATTTGTCCAAACTCTTGGCTTAACTTATAGCTCTCTTTTTGGTCTTGTTTGGACAAGCTTGGTTGAGCTTCTCTGAACTGAAAGATCGAGTCTTTGAGCTGGGGTTTTACTCCTCCCGTGACAACTCTTTGATGGATGCGGTTATTTGCAGCTCGGTCTCCTATTGAGTTAATCCCCGAACTTTGAAGTTGCTTCCTCGAGTTAAATTTAATGAAAATCTAAGTTAATATTCAAGTTATCTAGTTGGAACGAAAATTTTCGAGCTTAGTTTGAGGTAAACTTCAAGTTAATATTACTTACTTGATTTGCTTCGGATCGTAAAATCATGGGTTCTCACATCCCTCCCTCCTTATTAAAAGTTTCGTCCTCGAAAATTGCATTAGCTTGATTTTTTGAATAGATGAGGGTATTGTGATCGCATTTTCTCCTCGAGTTCCCAAGTTGCCTCCCTTTCAGTGTGATTTGACCACTGTACTTTGACATAAGGTATTGTCCGGTTTCTCAACACTTGATCTTTTGAGTCCACTATTCGGGTAGGGACTTCTTCGTATTTAAGTTCTTCGTTGAGTTTTCCTTCAATCATCAGTGGTGTAACCTTGAGTACATGACTCGGGTCTGGGACATACTTCCTCAGCTGTGAGATGTGGAAAACGTTATGTATTCTGGCCATGTCTGGTGGTAACGCTAATCGGTAGGCTAAGGTTCCTACCTTCGCCAGTATCTCAAACGTTCCCACATATCTCGGATTCAACTTTCCGGATTTACTGAACCGAACTACTCCTTTCATGGGAGAGACCTTGACATAATCTTTTTCACCAACTTCCAACTGTAAGGGTCTTCTCTTCAGATCGGCCCAACTCTTTTGCCTATCTTGGGCTGCCTTGAGTCTTTCTTTGATTACGGCTACTTTGTCAACGGGTCCGGTAACAGCTTTTTCTCCGACCTCGTCCCAATATAGAGGCGACCTACACTTTCGACCATACAAAGCCTCATATGGAGCCATCTCAATACTACTATGGTAGCTGTTGTTATAGGCGAACTCTATTAACGGTAATTGTTCATTCCAATTCCCATGAAAGTCCAGTGCGCATGCCCTCAACATATCTTCGAGGGTTTGAATAGTCCTTTCAGTTTGGCCATCAGTCTGAGGATGATGGGCCGTGCTGAGAGTAACCTTGGTTCCCATAGCTTTTTGGAAACATCCCCAAAATCTTGATACAAATCTTGGATCTCGGTCAAACAGTATACTTGCTGGAACTCCATGTAGTCTCACTATGTTGTCCATATACAGGGTAGCGAGCTTATCCAGGTTGTAAGTCATCCTCATCGGTAAGAAACGTGCCGACTTAGTCAATCTGTCAATGATTACCCAAATTCCATCATGACCTTGCCTTGATTTTGGTAGCCCGACTACAAAGTCCATGGAGATATTATCCCACTTCCATGTTGGTATTTTCAATGGCTGTAAAATTCCTCCAGGCCGTTGATGCTCTGCCTTGACTTGTTGACAGGTTAGACACTTGGAAACAAAGACAACCACGTCTTACTTCATTTCTTTCCACCACTAATTATTTTTCAGATCTCTATACATTTTGGTACTCCCTGGATGTACCAAAAATCTCGATTTATGTGCCTCGGCCATTACCTTTTCTCGAATTCCATCGACATTTGGCACAAACAATCGTCCTTTCATCCAAAGTATCCCATTTTCATCAATTTAAAATTCTGGAACTTTTCCTTCTTGGATTTGTTCCTTAATTTTAAAGATGGAGGTGTCTTGACTCTGCTTCAATTTGATGGTCTCTCGGAGACATGGTTGTACTGATAGTGAAGATAAGTTAACCTTCCCAGGGTTCCTTCGACTCAACGCAACTGCCACCTTATTTGCCTTACCCGGATGATAATTGATTGACAAATCATAGTCCTTGAGAAGTTCCATCCACCTTCTTTGCCTCATGTTTAATTCCTTTTGGGTGAAAATGTACTTGAGGCTCTAGTGATCAGTAAAAACTTCGCATTTTACTCCATACAGGTAGTGCCTCAAGATTTTAAGCACAAATACTACTGCAGCTAACTCCATGTCATGAGTTGGGTAATTCTGCTCATATGGTTTTAGTTGTCGTGAGGCATAAGCGATTACCTGCCCCTCTTGCATAAGTACACATCCTAATCCTCCCTTTGAAGCGTCACTGTATACAGTGAAATTCTTACCATCCTCGGGAAGAACTAGTACTGGTGTGGATGCGAGTTTCGTCTTCAAAGTTTCAAAACTTCTTTAACACGCTTAATCCCAAATAAATTTCGAATTTTTCTGAGTAAGTTTGGTGAGTGGAATGGCTATCGAAGAAAATCCTTCCACAAATTTTCTATAGTAGCCAGCTAAACCCAGAAAACTCCTTACTTCAGTCATTGTCTTTGGTTGTGGCCAATCCTTGATTGCTTCCACCTTCTTAGGGTCTACTGACACTCCTAATTTGAAAATTATATGACCTAGGAATGCCACACTTTTTAACCAAAACTCACATTTCTTGAATTTGGCGTATAGTTTTTTTCTCGCAGTGTCTGCAAAGTGAGACGCAGATGTTCTCTGTGTTCTTCTTCACTTGGTGAGTACACAAGGATATCATCTATAAAAACAACCACAAATTTATCGAGGTATGGTTTAAATACCCGATTCATCAGGTCCATGAATGCTGCAGGAGCATTTGTTAGGCCAAAAGGCATTATTGTGAATTCGTAATGTCCATATCTCGTCCGGAACGCAGTTTTAGAGATATCCTCGGCTTTGACCTTCAACTGTTGGTAACCAGATCTCAGATCTAGTTTTAAGATAACTTTAGCTCCAATTAGCTGATCGAAAAGATCATCTATTCTCAGAAGTGGGTACTTATTCTTTATGGTGATCTTGTTTAACTCCCTGTAGTCAATACATAGTCTCATGCTTCCGTCCTTTTTCTTCACGAATAGTACCGGGGCTCCCCACGGGGATGCACTAGGACGGATGTCACGCCCCGAGACCGGGGTTAGTTGACACCGGCGTTGTTTTACAACCACACAATTGAAAACAACAAGCCTCGTAATACAGTATAAACCAAAAACCAATTTTTACTCAAAATCAATCAAAAGATTGTCTTTACAACGTAGATTCTTAAAATGATAAAAATAATATGCGGAAGCTTTTACAACTTACTAAGCCAAAACTAAAATAAACTTCTTGAATCATCTTATTATCAGCCCCAAAACTGGTCTTGCTCATCCTCCTCGATTTTCTTTTCTGATTTATCTAGGGAGAGTAGAGTAAGGGGTGAGTATTTTGGAAAATACTCAGCAAGTGGGGGCCGTTCGAGCACAATATAACAACATGCATAATTTCGAAAATCACATGACTTCCACTTACATAACATCATTCATATCACATGCATAATATTTACCAGCACTGAGATTCATCCACTTTCTATGGTTTACTGATATCAGTCCCTAATTTTTACTCCTCTAAGGGGGCGAAGCCGTATAGCGGTTATGTCCCCCACCGCGTAAGGGTACGTCATGGTTGGGATTCCAACCCATATACAGTCGAATCCTCACAGTGCCCAAAACCGTATGACAACCAACACAAGAACGGAGTAGAAGAAGAACGTACTCGACCGTATTTTCAAAAAACGAAATAAATATGTATAAATGAAATTTTATCTTTAAAACACGCCCACTTACCTTATACTGGAAGAAAACGTGATGAACTCTGAAACTATTGAAGAATCATGCAACCAACCCCTCGAAAACGCAGCAACACATCTACCGAAAAATCAGTCATCTTGAAAAATTCACTACGCCTTATTTCACCGTTGGATCAGACTCAAAATTTTACAGTACGTTCACAAGTACGTTAAATATATTATGAACGGTGGAGATCGGGTGTGGAAGTTGTTTAAGCCTGTTCATACAGAAAAACCGTAGGTATGCTGAATTCCCGCCTAAAATCTGAGCAGTTTTCTTTCAAAGGCTATAAACGAAAAACTAACCGTTGGATTTTGCTGAAATTTGGATATGTTATGCGAAACATACCGAAGCATATTCTGAAGGGTGGAGATCAGATTCCAAGCACCCGAGTTAGAGAAACGAATTTCTGAACTTGAACAGAATTTTGACGACTCGTGCAAAATTTTTGGGAGGATTTCGAAAATTTGGGGAGGAACTCGAAAAATTCATGTAAATTCTGAATGAGAGGGTCCTGCTATTTATAAGGATGATGTAAAAATCCTATCATAATTCGATTGATATTTCTTCCATAATTTCGAGATAATTATTCCATAATTATCGAGATACTCATTCCTTAAATATTAGGATGCTACCTTGTTGAGAAAATCTACCTTGTGTGTAATATTTTCTTCCAAATTTAGTAGATGTCCAGCCTTAATTTATCGTGTATCTTGCACCGGATTTCGATTTCCATGTATTATTTATATTTTCGAATTTATTATAACTCGAAAATAAATTCTTATACATGTCTATATTTAATTAATTACGTGTCCGAAAATTTGGGTTCTCACATCCCTCCCTCCTAATTGGAATTTTCGTCCTCGAAACTTGAGTCGGCTTGACCTTGGAAAAGGTAGGGGTATTGCTTGCACATTTTCTCTTCAAACTCCGAATTAGTTTTCTCATTCTGTGTGTTTGACCATTGCACCTTGACATAGGGAATGATACATAATCTCGGTACTTGGTCTTTTTATCCACAATATAAATAGAGACATCTTCATATTTCAGCTCTTTCCCCATGTTACCTTTGATTATGAGCGGTTCAATTTCCATAACTTGGCCTGGGCTCGATGTGTATTTCCTTAGTTTGAACTTCTGAAATACATTATGGATTCTAGACATATCTGATGGCAATGCTATTCTGTAAGACAACGTGCCAATCTATCCAGAATTTTGAACGGACCTACGTATCGAGGATTCACTTTTACAGCTTTACTAAATCTAAGGATTCCTTGCATTGATGAGACCTTTATATAAGCCTTTTCACTCACTGTGAATTCCACTTGTCTTCTTTTAAGATCAGACTAACTCTTTTGCTGGTCCTATGCAGCCTTGAGTATGTCTTTGATAATGGCCAATTTTTCCATTGTCGCTTGGAATAGTTCTGGCATGTCATGAATGTCTCCTTTATTTTGTCCCAGTACAGTGGTGATCGACACTTCCGTCCGTAAAGGCTTCAAATGGAGTCATCCCAATATTGACGTGATAATTGTTATTGTAGGCGAATTCTATCAGGGGTATATGTTCACTTCAATTACTACTGAAGTCTATGACACATGCCCTTATCAAACCCTCTAGGATTTGAATCATTCTCTCTGTTTGACCATCATTTTAAGGGCGATAAGCCGTATTAAGAGTGACTTTTGTTCTCATGGCTTCTTGAAAGCTCTACCACAAACGTGACACAAATCTTGGATATCTATCCGACATTATGATTGTTGGCACTCCATGTAACCGCATAATGTTATCCAAGTATAGAGTAGTCAACTTGTCAATATTATAATTCCTTCGAACAAGTGGAAAGTACCTAGATTTTGTGAGTCTATCTACGATTATCCATATCACGTCCTGACTCTGTATTGACTTTGGAAATTCTACTACGAAATCCATGGAAATATGTTCTCATTTCCATTCTGGAATTCTAACTGTTGCAGTAATTCTCCATGTCGCTGATGATCGACTTTCACTTGTTGGCATACTTGTCACTTAAATATAAACTCGGCGACATCTATTTTTATTCTGTTTTGCCAGAAACTTTTTTTTTCAAATCTCTTTACATCTTTGTACTGATGGTATAGATCTGGAATGTTGACTTATGCTCCTCTAACATCACTTCTTATCGAAGATTGTCGATGTCTGGCTCACACAATCGTCCTCTCATCCCCAAGATTATGTCTGGGCCCACTTGAAAATTTGACGACTTTATTTCCTTGGCTTGTTCTTTGAACTTCTCTAGTGTCATGTCTCGACTCTGATTTAGCTTGACTGCTTCTAGAAGACATGATTGCACAGAGAGTGATGTTAGGGTTATCTTACCCATGTTTGACTCAAAGTATTGGCTACCTTATTTGCCTTGCTGGCGTGGTAGTTTATTGTCAAGTCACATTCTTTGAGTAACTTTATCCACCGTCCTTGTCCCATTTTTAATTCTCTTTGAATGAACAAATATTCGAGACTTTGTGGCCAGTGAGTAAATACTTCACACTTGGCATCGTAGAGATAGTATCTCCAAATTTTCAAAGCAAAATCACTGCTGCCAACTAGAGATCGTGAGTAGGGTAGTTTTGCTCATGCGGCTTTAGTTGACTAGCATGTCTTTCATGAGTACGCCTCTGAGATCTTCTTTTGATACTTCGCTGTAGATGGTAAAATCCTTGTCCTCAGTAGATAATACCAACATTGGAGTAGATGCTAGCTTGTCCTTTAATGTTTGAAAGCTCTTTCACATCTTTATCTTCAGTTGAATTCATAGTTTTTTTGTGTGAGTCTCATTGGTGATACGACTACTGAAGAGAAGCCCTCGACAAATTTCAGCTAATAGCCTAGTAATCCAAAGAAGCTTCTAATTTTGGTTGCATTCTTATGTTTCGGATAATCTAGAATTGCCTCTACTTTCTTAGTTCCACTGATGACCTTATTTTGAATGCTGACATTGGGGTGTCTTCTGCTCTGACTTTTAGCTGATTATAGCTTGACCTCATGTCGAGTTTGGAGAAGACTGTAGCTCATTTAAGTTGATCGAAAAGACCGTCTATTATTGGAAGAATATATTTATCTTGATTGTGATCTTATAGAGTTCTCTATAATCTATACACAATCTCATACTTTAATAATGCTTCTTTACAAATAGGACTGGGGCTCCCCTAAGAGATGCATTTGGCCTAATCTATTTTTTTTTTCTAACTATTGGAGTTATTATTTTTGCTCCTTGAGTTCATCTGGAGCCATTCGGTACAGTTTATTGGAGATTAATGCATCATTGGTACCAAATTTATCTCGAACTCTACTTCTTAGTCCGAGAACATTCCAAGAAGCCTTTCTGGAAAAACATATGAAAATTTTCGTATTACTTGAATATCTTCCAATTTCAGCTTATCTCCTTCTTGCACTTTGTTCACCATTGCTAGGTAAACTTCTTCTCCCGATATTATGGCTTTCCAATTCTGGGTAACAAAAAAATCCATTTCTGTTCCTTGGCATCGCCATGGTATCTGATTTCTTCTTGGTTTGGGGTTCAGAGTTTGACATTTTTACTCTGGCCATCTACTATCGCACGGCTCTTTGCTAATCAGTTCATCCTTAGGATGGCGTCGAAATCTACCGAAGTGAGTTGAATTAAGTCGGCACTGAATATATGCGAATTGATACTAATTTTATCTTATCTTGAAATTACCCCAATTATTATCTCAAAACATAAAACCCATATAGAATATTGAAACTTAACTCAATATTGATCTATAGTTTATTGACCTAAATCCCGAAAATTATAACCTAGTCGTTACCTCAAATAATTATTCTTTTGCTAAATCTTATTTTCATCAAGATCACGAGCCTATCACGCTCTAAAACAAAGGAGTTGATTGAATGTCATTCTCTTTGAATCATTCTTAGTACCATAAAAATCAAAACTTATTGTACTATACTTTCCTTGATACCTATCAATATCTCATAACTTACTTTTTTTTTTTTTTTTATGTAAGGTCATAGCCTACTTGTTATCCCAAAATAATATAAATTTCTTAACCTGATGATATTTTCTCACAAGATATTTCAATGTTCTACATATTTAAAGTTAGCGCTTAATATTCTTAATAACCCAAACATATTGCTCACACAATTAACTATCGACACAAAATCAACTTCTATAGTACAGTTGTAGAACCCGTAATTTAGACTACGTACGAGCCATGCATAATTCTAATATTTTGAATTAAATTGACTTCATTGCATGATTATTTAAATGTTTTTCTTTGAAGTTAATTATTTTAGCCAGCAGTTTAATTTTATTTTTTTCAGTTATTTCAGTGAGGCCGGACTGGAGTTGGAGCTTTGAGATAGAATTTAAGATTCGATAAATATTTTCAGACTTTATTTTAGCTAGCAAGTAAGTTGATTTAAGTTAATAAGGAAGTTCAAGGAATTATTTAAGTTACTTGAGGTGAGTAGAAAATAAACTCATTTAAGTTTCATAATTAAGGGTTTAAATTCACTAAATTAATTAAAGTATTAGTGAGGCTTTTAAGGGTTATTGATTTACTAGATAATCAACATTTCCCCTCCATTTATTAGTGAATTTTCGGCCAACCCTTTCTAGATCCATCCAAGAAGACTTGATAGCAACTAGAATTCAAAATTCAAATAATGGTAGACTTGGTCACCCCTTTGTATCCCTTTATTATGGGATCTCCCCTCACTCCCCCAACCACTTAATCCCCTCCTCAATCACCGAAAACAGCAGCCATTTCAGATTAAAAATCGTGACCCTCATAGCCTAGAACAAGAAAGAAAAGAAAAGGAAAGAAGCGCTCCACTTCCTCCGCGCCGAGTCGTCGTATTCTTTCGTTTTTCATTCAAACGAAAACCAAGGCATGTCTAGATTTCTTTCAAACCTCAATCAAGTCCTACTATTATTTTAAACATCACTTTTACATGATTTTTATACAAGAAAACCGAAATTTACATCAAGCATTTTCGAAATGCATGTGCAGAATTTTTCGACTTCATGATGCTCTTCACGGTTTTCTCTTGTTTCAGTTGCTACAGGTTATGGTTCGATTCCAGGCTCCCAAGGCGGCTCCTAGACATGTAATAGGATGCATTAGGACCATGTTGGTCCATTCATTCAGTCCCCATGCTTGCTGGAAAACCGAAATCACAGCAAGCTCCCCATAGGTGCAGATTTGTGTTCGAAAATTCAGGTTGCTGTCATAATGGAGATGGATCTGATCATGGCTGCCACAAGGCCCATAGCCATGGTTGGATCACTTCCCTAGCATGTCTAAGACGAGACTAAGTCATCCTTTTGGTGGCTTGGTCCATGGCTCATCGGTTTTCAATTTAAAAACAAGAACAGCCCCCTCCCCTCTCGGCCCCCTTCGGTTTTGACAGCATATGAGTTCGGCTTTGGTTGGGTTGGTATGGATCTTGGTTGGCCTATGGCCCTTAGCCACGGTTCATACCATGCCCCTAGATGTCTAGATCGTGCCATGGTCAATCAATGGCCACTGGAACAAGTCGAGACAGCAAGCGAAGCACAACACCACACACGCACGCATGAGGGCCCTCGGTAAGAGCTTTTGGTTGGTTGCTGGAATGGTGAGGATTGTGGCTGGCCTAGGGCCCTTAGCCATGGTTCAAATCATTCCTTGGGATGTTGGTAAGAGTCTCTGGTCGGTGGTTCACACCCCAATGGCCGGTAGTCTCGAAAACAACACAAGATACGCGATGGTACAGCTGCTGGAAATTTACAGCAAGTTGCTGTGTCGGTTCGGAGGCTCGTTCGAGTTCTCGGTCGGCTTTTAGCATATGGCCTTGGACTGGACAGTGCCTCATCAAGTTAGGAAGGTCGTGTTTTTGACCGTTTGTGATTCGGATCATTTTTGAGGTCGTACGAGAATTTACGGTGCGATGTGCCAAATTGACTCTCGAAAGAGCGTTTCTTATTTTGGCCTCCATTTCACCTAAATTTCGACCCTCATCATTTTAGGAGCATTAGTTCATAATTTTAAGCGTATTTTAATCATGACTATACGTCGGTTCAGTGTTGGTTCGGGTTGGTTCGGAGTCATGATTAAATACGAAGTCGTTAGACGTAATTGTCGCATTTTCAAACTTAATTGCATAGTTTGGTCAAGTATAAGCTATTGCATATTTTTCATGGCATATTTAGGTTGCAACGAGCCTGGAAACGATCCAATCCATATATACAGGATATTTTCATTATGCCATTTAATTATATTACGTGCATGAAAATAGAAAATACTTATTTTTGAGATTTATGCGATATTGCTTGTGGTCAATTCACTATTATGGGAGCATTATTTTATACGGTCGCCAGTGACCGATCAGTTCAGTTTGGTACCACCCGGTCGCCAGTGACCGGTCAGCTCAGTTCAGTTTGATACTCCCCGGTAGCCAGTTACCGATCAGTTCAGTTCAGTGCAGGGGCCACAGGCGTAGACCATAATCTCAACAGAAAATTTTTATCAGTTATTTCAGTACAGGGCTCCAAGGAGCAAACATTCTATTTACTATGACTTTCTGTTCAGTTATGCACGTATTATAATTGCTCAGTACAAGTTATTTTAAGTATGCCTCATGACATAATATTTTATCCATACAAATTACATTTTCTCGTTACCTACGATATTTGCATGTTGAGTCTTTAGGCTCATTAGACTTGATTGTTGTAGGTACTGATGAGGCCAGGGCCGAGGGCGGGGACCAGTGAGCCAGCTTGGGTCGACAGTAGTGGCACCCGAGGACCTCAGTTTCAGCACATGTCATTTTATGCTCAAACATTTTTACCAGTCGTTGGACATTCTTTGAATTGTTATTTTTGGCAAACTTTATTTTCTTCCGCTGCTATATTTTTTTAAACATTGAACTTGATTCATCAGTTGATTTTATAAATGAGGCTCTCCATTTATTTTAAAAGAAAAATTTTTAATTTTCCGTAAATTTTCAAAGTAAGAATTTTCGGGCCTTTACAACAGTACCCAAAACTTATGATATAATCCTTATATCAACTTTTCTCATATTAGTTTTCATAAATAACTTATCATCCTCGAGTCAATTTTTTTTTCCTTAAATCAGAAGCTTAAGTCAACTTATCTCTGATATATATATTCCCAAAATAAATACAAATACTAATTGTCCTCATAATAAAATTTCAAAAAAATCGACAAGTAGTTCAAGAAACACGTTGAACGAGATTTTCGAGAAAGTTTCCAAAAGTAGAAAGTTTGGACATTGACCCATGAATAGAAAGAATACGTCGAGAGGATTATAGAACAGTCGACGGAATTAAATTCTGAGTTTCCTATGAAAAGATGGGAATTCTACGAAACTTCCCTAAAATTGCAAAAAACGCGATTTTTCGGAGGTCTAAACGAAAGATTTTCTTGTTTTCGGACCACGCTTCACATCAAAGTTGTGAATAATACTTGTTGGAAGTTCCGAAAGGGACTGCATCAGCCTTTTGCCATAACCTGACAAATTTTTCTTCCCAACTGGATTATGAACCTGGCGGCTCTGATACCACTTAAATGTCACGCCCCGAGACCGGGGTTAGTTGACACCGGCGTTGTTTTACAACCACACAATTGAAAACAACAAGCCTCGTAGTACAGTATAAACCAAAAACCAGTTTATTACTCAAAATCAATCAAAAGATTGTCTTTACAACGTATATTCTTAAAATGATAAAAATAATATGCGGAACCTTTTACAACTTACTAAGCCAAAACTAAAATAAACTTCTTGAATCATCTTATTATCAGCCCCAAAACTGGTCTTGCTCATCCTCCTCGATTTTCTTTTCTGATTTATCTGGGGAGAGTAGAGTAAGGGGTGAGTATTTTGGAAAATACTCAGCAAGTGGGGGCCGTTCGAGCACAATATAACAACATGCATAATTTAGAAAATCACATGACTTGCACTTACATAACATCATTCATATCACATGCATAACATTTACCAGCACTGAGATTCATCCACTTTCTATGGTTTACTGATATCAGTCCCTAATTTTTACTCCTCTAAGGGGGCGAGGCCGTATAGCGGTTATGACCCCCACCGGGTAAGGGTACGTCATGGTTGGGATTCCCACCCATATACAGTCGAATCCTCACAGTGCCCAAAACCGTATGACAACCGACACAAGAACAGAGTATAAGAAGAACGTACTCGACCGTATTTTCAAAAAACGAAATAAACATGCATAAACGAAATTTTATCTTTAAAACACGCCCACTTACCTTAGACTGGAAGAAAACGTGAAGAACTCTGAAACTATAGAAGAATCATGCAACCAACCCCTCGAAAACGCAGCAGCACATCTACCGAAAAATCAGCCATCTTGAAAAATTTACTACGCCTTATTTCACCGTTGGATCAGACTTAAAATTTTACAGTACGTTCACAAGTACGTTAAATATATTATGAACGGTGGAGATCGGGTTTGGCAGTCGTCTAGGCCTGTTCATACAGAAAAACCGTAGGTATGCTGAATTCCCGCCTAAAATCTGAGCAGTTTTCTTTCAAATGTTATAAACAAAAAACTAACCGTTGGATTTTGCTGAAATTTGGATATGTTATGCGAAACATACCGAAGCATATTTTGAACGGTGGAGATCAGATTCCAAGAAACCGAGTGAGAGAAACGAATTTCTGAACTTGAACAGAATTTTGACAACTCGTGCAAAATTTTTGGGAGGAATTTCGAAAATTTGGGGAGGAACTCGAAAAATTCATGTAAATTCTAAATGAGAGGGTCCTCTTATTTATAAGGGTGATATAAAAATCCTACCATAATTCGATTGATATTTCTTCCATAATTTTGAGATAATTATTCCATAATTATCGAGATACTCAATCCTTAAATATTAGGATGCTACCTTGTTGAGAAAATCTACCTTGTATGTAATATTTTCTTCCAAATTTAGGAGATATCCAGCCTTAATTTATCGTGTATCTTGCACTGGATTTCGATTTCCATGTATTATTTATATTTTCGAATTTATTATAACTCGAAAATAAATTCTTATACATGTCTATATTTAATTAATTACGTGTCCAAAAATTTGGGTTCTCACAACGGACCTGATTTTTGTCCGGTAACTCCTAAAGTTGTTCTTTTAACTCTTTCAATTCTGCTGGAGCCATTCGGTATGGTGCCTTTGATATGGGTGTAGCACCAGGTACCAAGTTGATTTTAAATTCTACTTCTCTATCGGGTATCTCACCCGGTAACTTTTCGGGAAAAACATTTGAAAATTCTTGAACAATCGGTATATCTTCCATCTTTGGAGTATCCTCTCTTTTGAATTCATTGATCATTGCCAGATAAATCTCTTCTCCTTCTTTTATGGCCTTCCAAGCTTGTGAGGCAGATAACAGAGATTTTCTTTCTTTGGATTTTCCGTGATATATGATTTCCTCCTTAGTCGGAGTCTGAAGTCTGATATTTTTCCTTTGACAGTCTACTATGGCATGGTGTTTAGCTAACCAGTCCATTCCAAGAATGATGTCAAACTCAACAATATAGAGTTGGATCAATTCCACTTCAAAAGTTTGTTTGCTGATGCAAATTTTACAGTTTCGATACACTTTGTGGATTTCAATTGTTTTGCTGGCAGGTGTTGCTACTCTTAACGGTTCACTAAGAATATTATGTTCAAGTTTAAGCTTCTTAGCAAATCTTCTAGACATAAACGAGTGCGTAGCACCACAATCAAACAAAGTATATGCAGGTATGTCATTAAGTAGTATAGTACCTGCTACTACCTCGTTGGTGTTATCAGCTTCCTCTTGGGTGATTGCATATACCCTAGCATTAGTCTTGTTCTCATTTTGCTTTCTGGGTCCCGCCCCTTTTTCTTTGTTTTCTGGACATTCTTTAATTCGATGACCCACTTGTCCACACTTAAAATATGCACCTATCTTCCGATAACATTCTCCGGTATGATATTGTTTACAGTTGTTGCACCACTTCTCTTCCCTGTTGCCAGTATTGCCAGAACTTCTTTGGGAAGGCCCACCTGAATAATTTGGTTTCTTAAACTTGGGACCATTCTGAGTAGGTTGATTAACCATCGGTCTTTTGTTCTTGTTCTCTTTCTCGCGACGTTTGATATATGTTTCAGCGCTCATTACAGCGCTCATCCAATCCGCAAAACTGTTTGGCTTGAATACTGCCAATGCTGACTGAAATCGACTGTTGAGTCCCTTTTTAAAGCGATGCATTTTTAACGTTTCATCCGACATGATCGTTGGGACATAGGTTCCCAGATCATTGAATCTCGAAGTGTATTCCATTATCGTCATGTCTGGAGTCTGCTTGAAGTTCTCAAATTCGCTTAACTTCTGCAGACGAAATTCGGCTGGTTAGTATTGTTTCAAAAACTCCCTCTTAAAATTTTTCCACGTGATCTCTTCTACTTCAGCTAGAGATGGTGACACAGTTTCCCACCATTTTCGCGCTCTGTCTTCAAGAAACGGTGGTACCACCTCTACTCTCAATTCTTCAGGCACTTCAAGTAGGTGTAGTTGTGATTCGACATTTTTGAGCCAGTTGTGGCTGACTTCTGGGTCTGGGTTCCAATCGAAAGTTGGAACTCGATTTCTTCGAAGGGATTCATAATGGTATTTAATCCCACGCTGTTGTGGTTCTTGAGGTGGTTGAATAGCGTTAGCCAATGGGTTCACGAATCCTTGCAATGTCGCTGCTACGATAGTAGCTATCGCCATCATATCTTCTTGACTGAGATTTACTCTCGGAGGTGGTGGTGGGTTTTCATCTTGGTTGGCGCCACGAGGGTTACGGTTATTTCGGGGTGGTCTGCCTGCCATATCCTACAACATATATTTTATTACTTTATTTCACCATAATGTAAAATCAAAATAATTTTATTAAATTTTGAAATTCATACAATCAAAAGTTTCAAAACAAATGATTAATAATTCTGAATACAACCAATGCCTAATCTCGAGTCCTCTCTCTACTCTTCTATAACTTCTCCGTCTCCAACGGCCTCGTTAACTTCTTCTTCCATCGGGTTTTCTTCTTGTTGTCTGATAAGCATGAATCATATAGCATTTTAGGGACTTTATTTTGTCGTATTCGTTCTTATCTGGCGTTTTTATTCCGAGTGTTGCGCTTAATTCGTGTCATTATTGCTATTTGGAGGTTTGACCAAAAGATGATAAAAAGCCAAAGAAAAGAAAGAAGAGTCAAACATCGCAATGCCATGTCAGAAATACCCGAAAAAATAGGAAAAGATCACAATGAGAACACCTGGACCTATACACGGACCCCGTGTTATGGTCTGTGTCATAAAATCCAAAGGAATGACATTCACGAGCCCACACGGACCCAAAGACGGACCCCTACACGGGTCCGTGTCCAGAACCAGCCAAGAAAAGAAAATAGCGAGTCAACACGGACCTGACTCCGGACCCCTACACGGGGTCCGTATCAAGCAGCACTTCAGGAAGAATTTAATCGAGACTACACGGACCCCAATCCGGAGGCTTACACGGGGTCCCTGTACCAGATTTTTAGATCAGATTCGCGAAGATCTTAGGAGATTTAGGGAAGAAATTAAAAAGATTGAAGACACTTTTCAGATCGAGACCTTTGAGCCGACTTGGAGAGGAAGAAAAGGCGAGAGCTTCGAGATTTTTGAGGGCGGCGCGACGGCTTGGGAGAAACGAGAGAAATTCGTGCACTTCACACGCAAGAACCACGCACCATCGCTGATATTTTCTCCTTTCTTGTTTTCTTATTTTCACTCATGAATTCGAATATTAGATTTGATTTAACTTTGAATTTATGGAGTAGTTTTCTTGTGATCGGGACCACGATAGGGACAAACTTTTGATGTTGTTCATTTATTGGATTATTTGATTTACGAATTAATTTAAGTTATTGAATAATGTTTGCGTAATTTTCGTGCTCTTAATCTGGCCAATTATTTGCATGTTTGTTGTTTGATCTTGACTCGAAAGAGGATAGATTAAATTTAGCTTCAAAAATATTAATCACACACGGTTAAATCGACTAGAAATAGTATTCGGTTTCAATGTGCGATTTTAGGCGACAGCTGTGATTCCACCGTTGAATAATGCGTTTTTGTTTGATTAAATTCAATTAGAAATAATTGGATTGTTAAATGAAAATAGGATTATAAATTCTAGAAATAGATTTATAGTTAATTCAGGGAATTTCATCGTGACATCGAATAATCTGTGGTTATTTAATTCCAGTGCATGATAATAATCAAAGTTTGGACTGTTGTGTGTTCCCGGTCATTTTGTTGAAATTGAAAATTTCCTAAGTTTGAACATGTTCTGAAAATTTGATCTTAGTTATTAACTTAGCATATTTTAATTTAATTTTGCTAGTTTAAATTTTCACGAATTCGCTTATTATCGTTTGCCTAGATTAAATTGAATAATTTAGATTTTAGTAATTAAATAATAGTCTCTGTGGGATCGATACTTGGACTTGTCGTCCATTTACTATAACTTGACCTAGTCCGCTTGCTAGAATTTTTCCCAACCGAAACAGTCGGTCAAGTTTTTGGCGCCGTTGCCGGGGACTATTTGTTTAATAATAGGATAAATTATCTATTTAAGACTAGGCATTTATTCTTAGTTCTTATTTTTATTTTTATTTTTATTTTTAAAACTTTGAGCATTTTTTTTATTAATTGTTGTTTCAGATTTTTGCTTTCTTTTGGAACTTGAATTGTGCACTTGAAATTTTTTTGATTTCAGGAGTCTAGCTCATGTTATATGAGCCGTGCTCAAGGCTTTGAAAATCTAGTGCCACTTGATCTAGAGATTGAAAGCACTCTTCGACGTATCCGCAGAGCTCGAAGGAACAACAACTTGGCTCTTGAATTTGACTCTGAAGAGGAATCTGAACTAGACCGCAAACCAAAATTTGAGGACATGGCTTGAGAAGAGGATAATCGTACTTTAATGGAGCTTCATCGACCAGCATTTGGAGGTTACGGCTCTAGTATCGTCCGCCCTACAATTCAAGCAAACACATTCGAACTGAAGCCGGCCATCATCCAGATGATTCAACTCCAAGTTAAATTTGGAGGATCACCTTCTGAGGATCCCAATGCACATCTGGAGAACTTTCTGTCGATCTGTGATACTGTGAGAACCCAGGATTTTACGATCCGAAGCAAATCAAGTAATACGAACTTGAAATTTTACTCAAACTAAGCTCAAAAATGTTTGTTCCAACTAAATAACTTGACTATTAACTTAGATTTTCATTAAATTTAACTCGAGGAAGCAACTTCAAAGCTCGGAAATGAGCTCAGCAGGAGGCCAAGCCACAAGTAATTGCATCCATCGGAGTAGTGTCACGAGAGGAAGAAGACCTCAGCTCAAGGACTCGATCTTTCAGCTCGAAGAAGCTCAACCAAGCTTGTCCTAACAAGACCAAAAAGGGAGCTATAGGTTGAGCCAAGAGTTTGGACAAGTTGAATATGCAGGAAATAATCTTTGAGTTAACCCATGAGAAAGCTAAGGGATGAACTAAAGGTTTGGACAAGTTAATGGTGCAAGAAATGACCATTGAAGTAATCAAGAAAGGGAGCTAAGGGAAGAGCTAGAAGAATAAGACACAATTAACATATAAGGGAAAAACTCATGAACTAACCAAGGTGACTCTTGATGGAACTTTGACTACATTAAAGGCTATTCTTAGGGACCAAGGGGATCGGCTATGGGGTTGCTAAAAAGCCTTTTGGCACCTATAAATACACCTCAAAATGGTGAAGGAAAATACTCCCAAAAAGCTACAAGAAAATCGGCCTCCCCCTCTACAAAAAAAATTTCGGCCGCCGCTAGCTAGGAAAGAGGAAGAAGATTCGTGCCAGAGTTCCATGCTGTAAATCACTATCAACATTGTAAGAAGACTCTGTCCAAATTTTGGTCACCATCTGGTCCGAATTCAGCAAGTTCTTACATTAAATTTGAGTAACTCGAAGTACACCTTCGCATTTCGTTAAGTGGGCTTTTGTTACATATTTGTTTTTATTTTTAAATTTTGATATACATAATATGACATGCTTATATGTATGTTCATATTTTCGAAAATTGCTATATGTTCTGTTTAAAGATTTCGATCGACTATGTGTTTCTTCTATGTTTCGAAATTCGTTGACTCCGCTGAATTCATTTGAAAATCTGAAAATCTGAAAAGTTCTGTCTGTTACTTCTGAATTCTGTTGCACTGTTACGATTCGATTTGAAATGGGACGAGAATTGTAGTCTGGCCCCCATTGGTGGGTATAAAACCATGTTCTCTTATGGCCCCCATTGGTGGGTACAAAACAATGTTCCGGCCTCACCCCTTAGAGGACTAACATATTGGGGACAATTTGACCATGGAAATGA
Organism: Primulina tabacum; assembly: GCF_025594145.1. Classification (NCBI taxonomy): domain Eukaryota; kingdom Viridiplantae; phylum Streptophyta; class Magnoliopsida; order Lamiales; family Gesneriaceae; genus Primulina; species Primulina tabacum. The sequence continues at coordinate 15,121 of NW_027459766.1, read as the reverse complement.
GATGAGTAACAGTGTTGTGTCCGTTTGATTGATCTGTTTCTGAATTGCTCTGAATCATCTGATAAATTATTTCATTTGTTCGATTCGCTTCTGTCAGATAAGTTAAGAATATTAAGTTTTGAAAGTTTGTTAAAAAGACGTTTTAAGAAAACTAAGCTCTATATGTATCTCTGGAATCAATCGACCCTCACCTGCTGAGTGTTTTCCAAAACACTCACCCCTAACAAATTTCAGATAAAAGTGAAGAGAAAGTAAATGAAGAAGAGCAAGAAGCGTTCTGGGGATGGTGATCAGATTTCAAGATCGGAGAATCGAGAATTGTACTCCTTTTCTTTTGATTAGCTTCCGCAAACTCTGATGTAAAAGCTTATTCTTTTGTCATTGTAAGACAATATTCTATTTATGAAAAAGACTGGTTTGATTCGATACGAGGCTTTATTGTTTTCAATGTAGTTGTTAAACAATGCCGGATGACACAGACGCTTCGGACACGAGGCGTGACATTTAAGTGGTATCAGAGCCGCCAGGTTCATAATCCCGCTGGGATTTTGACAGACAAAATTTGTCGAAGTCAAATTTTGGCAAAAGCCTAGTGCAATCCTAGCTAAATCAAACATTCATTCTTTCCGAAAATTTTCATTGAGGAATTCAAAAATCTAGCCCTTCAATTGTTCCGAAAATCCTTAGTATCGAAAACTTTCCACGACAACTTTGTTTCTATTTTGTGCCTTCCTATCCTTTATACGATTCTGATGCTTTACTTCTATCTTATCCTAGGAAATGGCTGCTCCACGTACTCGCGTGCAGGCTGCTCTTCGTATGCGTCAGCTTACCATAGATAATCAAGCTAGGGAGATTGCGACTCTGAAGGTGATGAAACTTAAAATTAATAATTTACTATATGTTAAAACCTGTATTTTAAAATTTAAGTTTCATTAAAATTATAAAATTATGTTATTTTAGTATTGTTTGTTTATATTTAATTGTCTTACTAAATATGTTTTATTTTCAGGTTTTCTACGTGTTGGTAAAATAATGATAACTCAAGCTAGAAAATTCAAATGGAGGTGACTCAAACATGTTTGGAATCCTTGAGAAATTATCTACAACTTTGCAGAAAACATGATTGCCTAAAAAGTTCATTAAAATGATCAAATTGTGCAAATATCAAAATGAGGACAAATTTACTTTTACTATACCAGCATATAGTAAAAAAATCATAACTATTTCAATATTTAACCAAATGAGGTGAACCAAGTAGCCAAATTCATCTACAGACAATTCCCCACATGTTTGCCGTTTTGAGCAGAGTCAAATTCGGTGATTAAAGTTGTGGAACAAAGCATTGAAAGAAGGGACATGGAATTGAACTTGGAGGAGACAAAGAATACTATTGCAACTACATGGCATTAATAAAAATTTTGACCCTTTCTCTCATTTGGCCTATAAATAGAGGCCTTGTGCTAGCTTTTGAATCATTCTATCTTATTGTAAAATATAGTGTGAGTGTGTATCAAAGTTCTAAGTTCCAATATATTTTCTTTCATGTTCTCAACTATGAGTGATATTTTAGTGTTGATCAAAAGTAAGCTTATGGCAAGCTAAATCTATTATGTCAAGGTGAAGAGGATGCATTATTGGTGAAGTAAGATTGTTTATATTTTGTATATTCTTTCTTTATTTCTTTTCATTTAGCTAACTTATTTTTATTGTAGGTATAAAATGAATTATTTGTTGTTATCAATTTACATCAAATGCTTGATACCATTAAAGTTGTTATCTTAATTTGTTGTTTAATTTTGATACAATAAATATTTTATCACTTATTATTATATATATATATATTTATATTTATATAATAATATCATAATATTTCATTTCGACGATAGCGTGGCTCTGCCGGTTGTTCTAAATGAAATATTATGATTTAATACTAACATCTAACAATCTAACATTTACTTTATCGCAACTAAATTTTATTTTTCACATCTAACTTTTACTTTCTCGCAACTAACATTTACTTTATCGCAAATAACTTTTACTTTACCACAACTAACTTATTAAATCAATATATTTCATTTAGACAATAGTGTGGCTCTGCCAGTTGTTCTAAATGAAATATAATGATTTAATTTAACATTTACTTTATGCAATTATTTATTTATATAGTTATAATTATAATCATAGGTACCATATATAAAATATCGGTTAATTCGGTATTTTCTATAGTGAGAACTATATTATATTATGTGTGTGTTTAATTTTCTTGGAACCATTATTTATGGTGGTTTCTTTTGTTTTACTTTTAGTTAAACAATATTACATAAACCAAGAATAAATCCTCAAGCCTTGACAAAATTTATAATTTGTAAACACCATTCTTGCATTTGGTAATCTATAAATTAATAAATTTAAACTCAAAATAACCTCTCTGAGGATCGATCTCGTACTTATGAAATATATTACTTGCAGACAACCTACACTTGGGTGAATTATTATTTAAGTAGTAGCAAGTTTTTGGCGCCGTCGCCGGAGAGGTATAAATTAAGTTTATATTTGTTAATTATGTTTTATTTATAAGTATTGTGTTGTTTTTTTTGTATGAGTATTTGGAGTCGAAAAAAAAGTGGTAGACTTATTCGAGTATCTGAAAATAATTTAAACATGGATGATAATTCAAATAATCAAGATAATGATAATAATAATAATAATAATAATAATAATAATAATAACAACCAAGAACATGATCAATTAAGAACACTTAGGCACCATATGAACCCTATTAGAACTAGTGCCCCATCTTGTTTAGTTTTTCCTCCTGATGCATCTAATTTCAACTTCAAACCTCAAATTATTCAATTTTTACCAAATTTTCATGGCTTAGATTCTGAAAATCCATATTTGCATCTAAGAGAATTTGAGGAAGTTTGTAACACTTATAATGATCAAAATTGTAGCATGAATATAGTTCGATTAAAGCTTTTCCCTTTTTCTTTAAAAGATAAAGCTAAAACATGACTACAAAATTTAAGATCAAGTTCAATAAGATCATGGGAAGAAATACAACAACAATTTCTCAAAAAGTTTTTCCCTTCCCATAGAGCAAACTCTTTTAAAAGACAAATTACAACTTTTTCTCAAAAACAAGGAGAAACGTTTTATCAATGTTGGGATAGATATAAAGAATTACTTAATACATGCCCACATCATGGTTTTGAAACATGGAGAATAGTTTCTCACTTTTATGAAGGTCTAATACCTAAAGATGGGCAAATGATAGAATTCATGTGTAATGGAACTTTTGAAGATAAAAACCCAAATGAAGCTATAGAATATTTGGATTCATTAGCAGAAAATGCTCAAAATTGGGATAATATAGGCACAATAGAACCACCAACAACTAAAAACAATAATTCAACAAATGGGGGTGGTATATATAATCTTAAAGATGATATAGATATTCAAGCTAAACTTGCATCTTTAGCAAGAAAAATTGAGTCATTAGAAATGAAAAAGAGTGGTTAATTAAAAAGTATTCAAAAAATTGTTTGTCATATATGCGATACACATGATCATGCTACAAAAGATTGTCCAACATTACCTTCATTTAAAGAATGTCTCCATGAACAAGCAAATTATGTTAACAATTATAAAAAACCAATACTAGATCCTTTTTCACCATCATATAATCCTGGATGGAAAAATCATCCTAATTTTAGTTGGAGGAATGATAATAATGCACAACCGTCACAACAATATTTTCAAAATAACCAAAATCATCAAGGTTATATTCCTTATGTTACACCTCCAAGAAAAACTTTGAAGATGTAATTCAATCATTTATCCAAAAGCAAGAGTCTATCAATATTCAAAACAGTCAATCTATGAGTGATTTGAAAGAAACTCTTGCAAAATTTGCATCTGCACTTAATATTCATGAAAAAGGAAAATTTCCATCTCAACCTCAACCTAATCCTAAAAATCAAAATCAAGAATTAAAAAATGAAAAAATTGATCAAATAAAATCTGTTATTACCCTTAGAAGTGGTAAAATAGTTAATAATCCATATAGTAATGAAAACAAGGATCATTTAAAATCAAAGAGTAAGGATGGTAATCCTGATACTTTTGAGAATGATGATACCTTAAATTTTAAGAATAATATGGTGAATGATAAATCATCTGAAATAGTAAATAAGTCAAATAAACCTCCACCATTTCCTCATGCATTAACAAATCATAAAAAAACAAAAAAGTGATTCTGATATCTATGAAGTTTTTAAACAAGTGAAGATAAATATTCCATTATTAGATGCTATTAAACAAGTACCTTCTTATGCAAAATTTTTAAAAGACTTATTTACTGTAAAGAGAAAATTGCATGTGAAGAAAAAAGCATTATTGGCTGAACAAGTAAGTTCTATTCTTCAAAATAATTCTAGTTTAAAATATAAAGATCCTGGTTGTCCAACAATTTCATGTATTATTGGAGAAAATAAAATTAAAAAAATTTGTTGGATTTGGGAGCAAGTGTGAATTTATTTCCTTATTCAGTTTATGAAAAACTTAATTTAGGAGAATTAAAACCCACTTCTGTTACTCTCTTACTGGCGGATAGGTCAATCAAAATACCTAGAGGTATTGTAGAAGATGTGTTGGTTCAAGTTGATAAATTCATATATCCTGTAGATTTTATTGTTTTGGATACACAACCAATAGAAGTACATAATGAAATTCCAGTAATATTGGGATGACCATTTCTAGCAACTTCAAATGCTTTAATTAATTGTCGAAATTGAATAATGAAATTGTCTTTTGGAAATATGACTCTAGAACTTAATGTGTTCAATTTATGTAAACAATCAAGTATTAATGAAAATGAATATGATAATGAAATTGAAACAATTGTGGAAGAAAATATACAAGAAGAAAACTTAAATCAACAATCTGAAGTTTTTTCAATAGAAAGTTTTGATTCTAAAAATAATTTTAAAGAAGATGATAATACAAAACTTGAATTAAAAATTTTACCATTAGAATTGAAATATGTATTTCTTGGTGAAAATAAAACATTTCCTGTTGTAATTTCTTCCACTCTTTTTCCAAATCAAGAAGAAGATTTGATTAAATTACTTAAAAAATATAAAAATGCAATTGGATGGACTTTGAAAGATATAAAAGGTATGAATCCTTTAATTTGTATACATAAAATTCACTTGGAAGAAAATGCTAAAACATATCAACAACCACAAAGAAGGTTAAATCCACATATGAAGAAAGTTGTTAAGATTGAAGTATTAAAACTATTAGACGCTGGAATTATCTATCCAATTTCAGATAGTAAATGGGTAAGTCCAACACAAGTAGTACCTAAAAAGTCCGGCATCACTGTTATAAAAAATGAAAAGGGAGAGTTATTACAAGCTAGGATTCCATCTAGTTGGCGTATGTGTATTGATTATAGAAAATTAAATGATGTAACTAGAAAAGATCATTTCCCACTACCATTTTTAGATCAAATTCTAGAAAAAGTAGCAGGAAATTCTTATTACTGTTTTCTTGATGGGTATTCGGGGTATTATCAAATACCTATATCATTAGAAGATCAAGAAAAAACTACTTTTACTTGTCCTTTCGGAACTTTTGCATTTAAAAGAATGCTATTTGGTTCATGTAATGTTCCGGCTACTTTTCAAAGATGCATGTTAAGTATTTTCAGTGATATGATTGAAGAATATGTAGAAGTTTTTATGGATGATATAACTGTTTTTGGAAACTCATTTGAAAATTGTCTTAAAAATCTAGAAGAAGTATTAAAAAGATGTGAAGAAAAAAATCTTGTTTTAAATTGGGAAAAATGTCATTATATGGTTAAATCTGGGATTGTTTTAGGACATGTGATATCTGAAAAAGGAATTGAAGTTGATAAAGCCAAAGTTGATGTTATTGCTAATTTAACATCACCAGAAATGTGAAAATGCTTTTAAAAAAATTATTAATCATTTAGTTACATCACCTATTTTACAACCTCCAGATTGGTCTTTACCATTTGAATTAATGTATGATGCAAGTGATTATGCTATAGGAGCTGTGTTAGGACAAAGAAAAGAAGGAAAACCTTATGCAATCTATTATGCTAGTAGAACCTTAAATAGTGCCCAAATAAATTATTCAACTACTGAAAAAGAATTACTTTCAGTAGTATTTGCATTAGATAAGTTTCGATCTTATTTAATTGGTTCTACTATTATTTTTTACACCGATCATTCTGCCATAAAATTTTTATCAAATAAACAAGATGCTAAGCCAAGATTAATACGGTGGATTTTATTGTTACAAGAATTTGATATTATAATTAAAGATAAAAAAGGAAAAGAAAATGTTGTAACCGATCATTTATCTAGAATAATGACTGAATCATCTCATAATGAAATACCAATAAATGGAAATTTTTCAGATGATCAGTTGTTTTATGCTACTATTATGCCCTGGTTTGCTAACATTGTAAATTTTCTTGTGACAAATAAAATGCCTTCTCATTGGAATTCACAGGATAAGAATAAATTCTTGATAGAAGTTAAAAAATTTTATTGGGATGATCTTCACTTATTTAAGTATTGTCCTGACCAAATTTTTCGACGATGCATACCCGACAATGAAGTAAGTAATGTTATTAAATTTTGTCATTCTGAAGCATGTGGATGTCATTTTTCATCCAATAAAACAGCTACAAAAATCTTACAATGTGGATTTTATTGGCCGTCTTTATTCAAAGATACGCATTTATTTTGCAAATCTTGTGAAAACTGTCAAAAGATGGGATCAATTTCAAAACGAAACATAATGCCTTTAAATCCAATCATAATTATTGAAATATTTGATAGTTGGGGAATAGATTTTATGGGTCCATTTCCATTATCTTTTGGATATACGTACATTTTAGTCGCTGTTGATTATGTTTCAAAATAGATTGAAGCAATTGCATGTAGAACTAATGATCATAAAGTTGTTATAAAATTTTTAAAAGAAAATATTTTTAGCCGATTTGGAATACCTAGAGCAATAATTAGTGATGGGGGAAGTCATTTTATAAATAAATCATTTTCTTCTTTGTTAATAAAATATGGCATTACACATAAAGTTTCTACCTCATATCATCCTCAAAGTAATGGTCAAGTTGAACTTGCAAATAGAGAAATAAAACAAATTTTAGAAAAAACAGTTAATCCAAATCGAAAAGATTGGTCTTTAAGATTAACTGATGCATTTTGGGCATATAGAACTGCATTTAAAACATCATTAGGGATGTCACCATATAGGTTAGTTTTTGGTAAGCATTGTCATTTACCGGTTGAACTTGAACATAAAGCTTATTGGGCAATTAAAGCATTTAATATTAATTTAGATGATGCATCTAAATTAAGAAAATTGCAAATAAATGAACTTGAAGAATTAAGAAATGATGCATATGAAAATTCAAAGATTTATAAAGATAAAACTAAAGCCTTTCATGATAAAAATATTATGAGAAAGTCATTTGAAATTGGGCAAAAAGTTTTGCTTTATAATTTTCGTTTGCATTTATTTTCAGGTAAACTAAGATCGAGGTGGTCAGGACCATTTATAGTCAAATTTTTTTATCCTCATGGTGCTGTTGATATTGAAAATCCTAAAAATAATGACGTGTTTAAAGTTAATGGGCAAAGACTTAAGCCTTTTATAGAAAATGAAATTCTTAATAATGAGTTTATGCCTTTATATGATCCACAATAGTTGTTTGATATTTTCATTTTGTTTTGCAGATTCTAGTTCATTTCCCGGTTAAGTGGCGGATAACGGTACTCCGTGACTGTTTAAGTCAGTTTCTTCAGTTTTCCCAAAATAATTGAAATATATATAATAATAATAATAATATGGATGCGTGTATTATGAATCTTCGTAAATATTTTGCTTGTTTACCTGATAATGCGTTGAAAAAAATTTATAAAGCTAGATGTGAGCGGCTAAGGTTGATGATGTCATAGGGCATACCGAATGATGTCCGTTTGATAATTGAAGCAAAAGTCCGATTGGTTGGGGAAGCAAGTGAATTAATAATAAGACATATGCCAGGATTTGGTAAAAGCACATATGCCAAAAAGCGGAGAGCTAAACGTATAAGTGGATGTCATAAATGTGCAAGGTGGACTTGTAAGGGAAAATGCAAAAATGTTGGAATGACATCAATGAATAGAGAAGATAAAATTTTATTCATTAAGAATGGTCTGAGTAAAGAGCCTTTGGATAATTTTCTAGAGGTTCTTGATACGCATTCTAGTGGGTACGTGCAAAATGAACTTCTTAAACTATGGTGGCAATTTCAACAGGAGGAATATCAATATGGACGGTGTAATCAGCCTTACAAAGATCCTACTGTAGTAACGCATATCTATTTAGATAAGTAAATATATATATACACAATTTCGTCTTAGGAATCTGACGTGAAAAGACCATGTTTGCCAATTTATAAGAAAATTGGATGGAAGGCATATCCTCGACTCATAGAAGACGTTGAAGCCGTTACTGAACGTAAAATCAGAGGAAGATGTGAGCCACAATCACAACTACGCTGTATATATTTGTTTTGATTTTGTCCTTTTTATTTTTTTTTAATAATAATAATTTCCTGTTCAAATATTGACTTTTTGGCATGTTATGCTCATAATTCATATGCTGTGATCTAACAATTACAAAAAAACATATTTCTCAACATGTCAACGTCTACGGTAAGTAAAATCAAAAATATTTGTGTATTCTGTGGATCTAGAGCAGGAAAAGATTCAATTTATGAAGAAGTAGCAGAAAATCTTGGAATAACACTTGCTAAAAAAAAGATTCATTTGGTTTATGGTGGTGGTGAAGTTGGCTTCATGGGAAAAGTTGCAAAAGCTGCGCATGCAGGTGGAAGTGAAGTTTTAGGCATTATTCCGATTACCTAAGCCAATCTTACAGGACCAACAATAGGAGAAGAAATGAAAGTGGACAACATGTATGAATGAATTACTCAAATGATTGAACATTCAGATGCTTTCATTGCTTTGCCAAGAGGTTTCGGTACTTTGGAAGAAATATTTCATACTGTTTGTTGGGCACAATTAAATATCCACAATAAGCCAATTGGTTTGTTAAATGTTAACAATTATTATGATAAACTGTTATCGTTTTTTGATGATGTTGTGGGACAGGGATTTATTTCATTAGCTTCGCGAAGGATGTTAGTTTCTGCTACAAGTGAAGGTGAACTTATTGATTTACTGCAAGGATTTAGTCATGAACCAGATCCATCCTTATCTCAACTTAATTGGCCAACATCCAAAATTAAGAAAAGAAAATTCATGTGATGCTAAACTTGTGATTCAACGGTATGTTTTAATGTTTTTCTTTAAGGTATGAATAATTTCTTCTTCTTCTCCTCTTAATTTTTTTTATATAAAAATTAAAATATATACTTATATATAGTAATAATAATAATAATTTTTAGTTCAATGTCGAGTAAGGTGTCAGTAAAATGCACCTGAGACGCATTAGTTAATAATTATTGGAAAATCACAATACACTAGATTTTAATTTCATTATATTCAAAATACAGGCTAAAAGAAAAATTAGTTTTTCATATGTACCAATTTATATATATATTTTGATCAATTAATATAAAATATATAATAGATGTGTTCACACATATATATATATATATAAATATATATAATTGTATGTGTTTTCAAATAAAATAATTTCTAAAATTTTTATGAGAATATAGTTAAAAGATATGGTTTGTATGGTTGTTAACATGTATAATTGAAAGAATTCTTTTGTAAAAGTATAATATATACTCACACATCTTTTGTGAGTGAGTGGTGAGAAATGAGAAAACAATTAATAAACTTTTATTGATTAATAAAAAATGGTTAATTACAAGAATATAACTCCCCTAAAAAAAATATTTATTGAAAAAAGAAAAAAAAAAGAAGTAAATATATAACGGACTGCAAAATACTTTATTCATTGTAATTTTTTTTTAGATTTGATTGATGTACTGTCAATGTATTCTAAAAACATCAATATTGTGTTAAAAAAAAACAAAAAAAAAAACAAAAACATACAAAAAGATTTGTTTGTGCTAGATAAGTTTCAAAGGTAGTCGGATGTATCCGTTATATAAATGTTTATATATATACATATATATTTATGGTAGAATGTTTGGATAAAAAATTTTATGTTATTGTAAAAATTTTGCAGTCACGTTATTTAAAAAAAAACAATAAAAAAAGAAAAAAAAAAAGAAAAAAGGGGGATTTTATTCTTTGTAAATTTTTCTATTTTGTTTTCAATATTAGTTTAATTAATTGTCTGCTTTAATACTTAGCCTTTTTCAATGAGAGTTAATATTCATTCCAACTCCATGAGTGAAAACTAGCTATTCCTTAAACATTTTGACCTGAAAGAATATATGGAGTTGACGCTTTTACAATAATATTCTTGATATTATACATGTTATGGTGGGTGGTGTGAATTATCTTTTTGACTATATTATTATAAAAAATTTAGAAATTTAAAAAAAAATTATATATATATTGTTACTTTATATATTATGTGAAAATAAGAATAATAATAAAAACACATCTAATTATATATTATTATATTAAACGAAAATATATATATATAAATCGGTATATGATTTTGTTTTAATGAATTGTTCGTATTTGAATATATAAAAGGAATAAAGAATCTAGGTTGTGATTTCCGATAAAGTTTATTACTAAGGGACTAGTAATAAGATAGTGTGGGGGTGTGATGAAACTTAAAATTAATAATTTATTAAATGTTAAAACCTGTATTTAAAATTTAAGTTTCATTAAAATTATAAATTATGTTATTTTAGTATTGTTTGTTATATTTAATTGTCTTACTAATATGTTTTATTTTCATGTTTTCTACGTGTTGGTAAAATAATGATAACTCAAGCTAGAAAATTCAAATGGAGGTGACTCAAACATTTTGGAATCCTTGAAAAATTATCTACAACTTTGCAGAAGACATGATTGCCTAAAAAGTTCATTAAGATGATAAAATTGTGCAAATATCAAAAGGAGGACAAATTTACTTTTACTATGACCAGCATATAGTAAAAAAATCATAACTATTTCAATATTTAACCAAATGAGGTGAACCAAGTGGCCAAATTCATCTACAGACAATTCCCCACATGTTTGTCGTTTTGAGCAGAGTCAAATTCGGTGATTAAAGTTGTGGAACAAAGCATTGAAAGAAAGGACATGGAATTGAACTTGGAGGAGACAAAGAATACTATTGCAACTACATGGCATTAATAAAAATTTTGACCCTTTCTCTCATTTGGCCTATAAATAGAGGCCTTGTGCTAGCTTGAGAATCATTCTTTCTCATTGTAAAATATAGTGTGAGTGAGTATCAAAGTTCTAAGTTCCAATATATTTTCTTTCATGTTCACAACTATGAGTGATATTTTAGTGTTGATCAAAAGTAAGCTTATGGCAAGCTAAATCTATTATGTCAAGGTAAAGAGGATGCATTCTTGGTGAAGTAAGATTGTTTATATTTTGTATATTCTTTCTATATTTTTTTTCATTTAGCTAACTTATTTTTATGTAGGTATAAAAATGAATATTTGTTGTTATCAATTTACATCAAATGCTTGATACCATTAAAGTTGTTATCTTAATTGTTGTTTAATTTTGATACAATAAATATTTCATCACTTATTATTATATATATATTTATTAATAATAATATATAATATTTATTTAGACGATAGCGTGGCTCTGCCGGTTGTTCTAAATGAAATATTATGATTTAATACTAACATCTAACAATCTAACATTTACTTTATCGCAGTACTAACTTTTATTTTTCGCATCTAACTTTACTTTCTCGCAACTAACATTTACTTTATCGCACACTAACTTTTACTTTACGGCAACTAACTTATTAAATCAAATATATTTCATTTAGGCAATAGCGTGGCTCTGCCGGTTGTTCTAAATGAATATAATGATTTAATTAACATTTACTTTATGCAATTATTTATTTATATAGATATAATTATAATCATAGGTACCATATATAAAATATCGGTTAATTCGGTATTTTCTATAGTGAGAACTATATTATATTATGTGTGTGTTTAATTTTCTTGGAACCATTATTTATGGTGGTTTCTTTTGTTTTACTTTTAGTTAAACAATATTACATAAACCAAGAATAAATCCTCAAGCCTTGACAAAATTTATAATTTGTAAACTCCATTCTTGCATTTGGTAATCTATAAATTAATAAATTTAAACTCAAAATAACCTCTCTGAAGATCGATCTCGTACTTACGAAATATATTACTTGCAGACAACCTACACTTGGTGAATTATTATTAAGTAGTAGCAGAAGGCGCAACTGGCTAGGGAGAAACTGGAAAAACAGGAGCTTAGTGAAATTAGGCACATACTGGAGACCGACGTACAACAACTTACTCACCATCTGGATTTGGCTGAGAGCCAACTTCTATATATACCGACTGATTCAGCTCGCATCGCGCTCTTAGCTTCACTCAATAGGGAGTTACTTAAGAGAGTAGAGATAGAACGAGGACGTGCTACGCAGGCCCGTCAGCGCCAAGAGGAGTTCAACGCCAAACAGGACCGGTACATTTCGAAGCTTCACGGCACTGTGGACAGACTTCAAGAGCAGAACAACTACCTATGGTGATAGAAAACATGGAGGAAGAGAAGAAACTACGCGAAGACGTTAGACGTTTCGCTGCTTATCATCTAGATTTAGAGCGTCAACACGAGATCATCAAACAAGAGTTGAAGAAAGCGCAAGATAAAATTTTTACGCTCGAAATCCGGGGTAATAGTCTCCTCAAAACGCAACGCCGTCTTGAAGAACGAATCGGGGAGCAAGAAATCGATGAAAAAGTAAGTCAATCAACAATACAAGAACTACATGACCAAGTAAACAACCTCGATCACCACAACACACAATTGCAGAATTACATCGAGCATCTACAAAATGAGATGGTCAATATAGAATAACTCATGGAGCAACTGGAAGAAAACCCTGTGGAATAAGAAATTAATGAAGCAGTAGGGGACGGAGAAGCAATAGACGAGTAGAGAGAGAGAGTGCTAGAATAGACTTCGATTGTATCTAGAATATTTGGTTAATCATTTGTTTTGAAAAGATTGGTTGCATGAAAAATCTTTACAATTTAATGAAATTATTTTTTAATTAAACATTGTGGCAAACAAATTAATAAAATACCTGTTTATAAGAAATGGTAGGCAGACCACCCCGAAACAACCGTAACCCTCGTGGCGCCAACCAAAGTGAAAACCCACCACCACCACCGAGAGTAAATCTCAGTCAAGAAGATATGATGGCAATAGCTACTATTGTGGCTCCAACATTGCAAGGATTCGTGAACCCATTTGCTAACGCCATCCACCACCTCAAGAACCACAAACCGCGTGGAATTAAATACCATTATGAATCCCTCCGAAGAAATCGAGTTCCAACTTTCGATGGGAACCCAGACCCAGAAGTCAGCCACAACTGCTCAAAAATGTCGAATCGAAATATACACATACTTGAAGTGCCTGAAGAATTGAGAGTAAAGTTGTAACACCGTTTCCTGGAGGACAGAGCACGAAAATTGTGGGAAACCGTGTCACCCATCTCTAGCCGAAGTGGAAGATACACATGGCAGATTTTTAAGAGAGAATTTCTGAAACAATACTATCCAGCCGATTTCGTCTGCAGAAGCTGAATGAATTTGAAACTTTCAGGCAGACACCGATATGACAGTACTGGAATATACCTCAAGGTTTTAATGATCTGGGAACCTACGTCCCAACGATCTGTCATATGAAACGTTAAAAAGGCATCGATTCAAGAAGGCACTCAAACAGTCGAATTCATTCGCATTGGCAGTATTCAAGCCAAACAGCTTTGCGGATTTGATGGGCTGCAATGAGCGCAGAAACTGATATCAAGCAACGCGAGGAAAAAACAAGAACAAAAGACCGACGAGCAGTCAATCTACTCAGAATGGTCCCAAGTTTAAGAAACCAAATTATTCAGGTGGGTCTTTCAAAGGAAATTCTGGCAGTGCTGGTAACACCGAAGGAAAGTGTGTACATGTCGACAGAAACATGTTGGAGAATGTTATCAGAAGATAGGCACTTGTTTTATGTGCGGAAAGGTGGGTCATAGAATTAAAGATTGTCCTGACAACAAGGACAAGGGACGGAGCCCAGCAAGCAACATGAAAATAAGACTAATGCTCGGGTTTATGCAATAACCCAAGAGGAGCCGATAACAGCAACGACGTGGTGGCAGGTACCATCTTACTCAATAAAATGTCTGCATATGCTTTGTTTGATTGTGGCGCCACACATTCATTTGTGTCTAGAAGATTGTATCAGCAATCAAACTTTTGAAGTAGAATTAATTCAACTCAATATGGTTGAGTTTGACATCATCCTTGGAATGGACTGGTTAGCCAAAAACCATGCCATAGTAGACTGTCAAAATAAAGATATTAGACTTCAAACTTCGACAAAAGGGGAAGTCGTATATCACGGAAAATCCACAGAAAGAAATCTCTACTATTGGCTTCACAAGCCTGGAAAGCTATAAAGGGAGGAGAAGAAATTTACCCTGGCAGTGATCAATGAAATCAAAGAAGAAGAGTCCCAAAGTTGGATATTCCAATTGTTCAAGAATTTCCATACGTTTTTCCCGAGGAACTACCGGGAGATACCAGATAGAGAAGTAGAATTTGAAATCAATTTGTCCCTGGTGCTGCACCAATATCAAAGGCACCATACGAATGGCTCCAGCTGAATTAAAGGAGCTAAAGGAGCAACTGCAAGAATTACTAGACAAGCAGATTCGCCCCAGTGCATCCCCATGGGGAGCCCCAGTGCTTTTTGTAAAGAAAAAGGACGGAAGCATGAGGCTATGTATTGACTACCGGAATTGACAAGATCACCATAAAGAATATACCCACTCCCAAGAATAGATATCTTTTCGATCAGTTAAAGGGAAC